>NC_091226.1:25085173-25254201 GCF_040958095.1 Procambarus clarkii | reverse complement strand
GTTTATATTACCGATGGAAGATGTACACGTAAAACCGCTCTAATCCTGCTGAATCGTCGATATATGCAATAAAAACCGAATTTCTCCCCTTTTCAATATCCTACTCAGTATTTTAACGAGAAACAAATGGTTGATTGAAAATGAAGTATTTGAGGTTAATTATCTAATCAATTATGTGTTTGCATCATTTTTATCGTATATATAATGAATTAATACCAATAAACTGAAAATTCAAAAAAACGTGGAAAAACGGCAAAATTTTGCCTAATTCGATGATATTTTGTTTAAATCACATAAAGGAAAAGGGGATGATAAACGTCAAAATATTGCTAAATTCGATGTTTTTTCGTACGAAACAAAATGCAAGAAAACTTGCTTAAAATGCAATATTATGCGAAATTCTGAGATTTGAAGGCCAAATCACATATCGTGATACTACATGAAATAGTATCGAAATATTGGTAAAAATGAATATATTTACGTAATATCAACCTACATGATTAACGTGAAAAAGTCACTATTTTACCATATTTGAGAATTTTAACTTCAAATCATAGAGCGAGGTTTCGTATTATTTAGATCCAACAAAAGACATATGACAATGTTCTTTCCAATACAAATGATAAAAAGCAATGTGTTTTCATTAGAACTAACTAAAATGTTCTTGATTTTCTGTTTATATTACCGATGGAAGATGTACACGAAAAATCGCTTTAATCCTGCTGAAACGTCGATATATGCAATAAAAACCGAACTTCTCCCCTTTTCAATATCCTACTCAGTATTTTAACGAGAAACAAATGGTTTCATCCCTCTCTTAAGCCTCTGCATCACTCTCTTACTCCTCTGAATCACTCTCGTAAGCCTCTGAATCACTCTCTTGAGCCTCTGCATCCCTCTCTTGAGCCTCTGCATTACTCTCTTCAGCCTCTTCATCCCTCTTTTGAGCCTCTGCATTACTCTCTTCAGCCTCTGTATCACTCTCTTAAGCCTCTGAATCCCTCTCTTGAGGCCTCTGCATAACTCTCTCGGGCCTCTGCATCACTCTCTTGATCGTCTCCATCACTCTCTTGAGCCTCTGCATCACTCTCATGAGCCTCTGCATCACTCTCTTGAGCCTCTGCATCACTCTCTTGAGCCTCTGCATAACTCTCTTAAGCCTCTGCATAACTCTCAGATCCTCTGCATCACTCTCTTGAGCGTCTGTATCACTCTCTTGAGATTCTGCATCACTCTCTTAGGCCTCTGCCTTTCTCTCTTGAGCCTCTGCATCACTCTCTTTAGCCTCTGCATCCCTCTCTGGAGCCTCAGCATCACGCTCTTGATCCTATACATCACTCTCTTGAGCCTCTGCATCACTCTCTTCAGCCTATTCAACCATCTCTTGAGCCTCTGCAACACTCTCTTCAGCCTCTGTATCACTCTCTTAAGCCTCTGAATCCCTCTCTTGAGGCCTCTGCATAACTCTCTCGAGCCTCTGCATCACTCTCTTGATCCTCTGCATCACTCTCGTAAGCCACTGAATCAATCTCTTGAGCCTCTGCATCCCTCTCTTGAGCCTCTGCATCACTCTCTTGAGCCCCTGCATCCCTCTCTTGAGCCTCTGCATCCCTCTCTTGAGCCTCTGCATCCCTCTCTCAAGCCTCTGAATCACTCTCTTACTCCTCTGCATCACTCACGTAAGCCTCTGAATCACTCTCTTGAGCCTCTGCATCCCTCTCTTGAGCATCTGCATCACTTTTTTCAGCCTATTCAACCTTCTCTTGAGCCTCTGCAACACTCTCTTCAGCCTCTGTATCACTCTCTTAAGCCTCTGAATCCCTCTCTTGAGGCCTCTGCATAACTCTCTCGAGCCTCTGCATCACTCTTTTGATCCTCTGCATCACTCTCGTAAGCCTCTGAATCACTCTTCTGAGCCTCTGCATCCCTCTCTTGAGCCTCTGCATCCCTTTCTTAAGCCTCTGCATCACTCTCTTAATCATCTGCATCACTCTCTTCAGCCTCGGCATCACTCTCTTAAGCCTCTGCTTCCCTCTCCTGATCCTCTGCATCACTCTCTTGAGCCTCTGCATCACTCTCTTGATCGTCTGCAGCACTCTCTTGAGCCTCTGCATCACTCTCTTGAGCCTCTGCATCACTCTCTTGAGCCTCTGCATCACTCTCTTGAGCCTCTGCATCCCTCTCTTGAGCCTCTGCATCACTCTTCAGCCTCTACATCCCTCTCTTGAGCCTCTGCATTACTCTCTTCAGCCTCTGCATTACTCTCTTAATCCTCTGAATCCCTCTCTTGAGGCCTCTGCATAACTCTCTCGAGCCTCTGCATCACTCTCTTGACGTCTGCATCACTCTCTTGAGCCTCTGCATCACTCTCTTGAGCCTCTGCATCACTCTCTTGAGCCTCTGCATCACTCTCTTGAGTCTCTGCATAACTCTCTTAAACCTCTGCATCTCTCTCTTGATCCTCTGCATCACTCTCTTGAGCGTCTGTATCACTCTCTTGAGATTCTGCATCACTCTCTTAAGCCTCTGTCTTTCTCTCTGGAGCCTCTGCATCACTCTCTTGAGCCTCTGCATCCCTCTCTGGAGCCTCAGCATCACTCTTTTCAGCCTATTCAACCATCTCTTGAGCCTCTGCAACACTCTCTTCAGCCTCTGTATCACTCTCTTAAGCCTCTGAATCCCTCTCTTGAGGCCTCTGCATATTTCTCTCGAGCCTCTGCATCACTCTCTTGATCCTCCGCATCACTCTCGTAAGCCTCTGAATCAATCTCTGGAGCCTCTGCATCACTCACTTGTTGAGCCCTGCATCCCTCTCTTGAGACTCTGTATCCCTCTCTTGAGCCTCTGCATCCCTCTCTTAAACCTCTGCATCACTCTCTCTTACTCCTCTGCATCACTCTCGTAAACCTCTGAATCACTCTCTTGAGCCTCTGCATCCCTCTCTTGAGTCTCTGCATCACTCTCTTCAGCCTATTCAACCATCTCTTGAGCCTCTGTAACACTCTCTTCAGCCTCTGTATCACTCTCTTAAGCCTCTGAATCACTCTCTTGAAGCCTTTGCATAACTCTCTCGAGCCTCTGCATCACTCTCTTGATCCTCTGCATCACTCTCGTAAGCCTCTGAATCACTCTCTTGAGCCTCTGCATCCCTCTCTTGAGCCTCTGCATCCCTTTCTTAAGCCTCTGCATCACTCTCTTCAGCCTCTGCATCACTTTCTTAAGCCTCTGCTTCCCTCTTCTGATCCTTTGCATCACTCTCTTGAGCCTCTGCATCACTCTCTTGATCGTCTGCAGCACTCTCTTGAGCCTCTGCATCACTCTCTTGAGCCTCTGTATCACTTTCTTGAGCCTCTGCATCACTCTCTTGAGCCTCTGCATCACTCTCTTGAGCCTCTGCATTACTCTCTTCAGCCTCTTCATCCCTCTCTTGAGCCTCTGCATTACTCTCTTCAGCCTCTGTATCACTCTCTTAAGCCTCCGAATCCCTCTCTTGAGGCCTCTGAGGCCAAATTCTGGCTCTCTGCACGTATTCGCAGTTTGATATTACGACTTTTTATACAGAAAAAATGCCAATTACTGAGAGCGGCGATGGATCACATTTTGCCAAACCCTCTCTGCAGTTTTTAAAATATCCCAAACATCCCAAATTCGACCCTTGAACCATATTTTGGAGTCAAATTCTGGCCCTCTACACTTTTTCGCAGTTAGAAATTACGACTTTTTATACCGAAAATATGCCAGTTACTGTAAGCGGGGATGGATCACATTTTGCCCGAGCCCTCTCTGCAGTTTTCAAAATATCCCAAACGTCCCAAATTCGACGCTTGAGCCATATTTTGGAGCCAAATTCTGGCTCTCGGCACGTTTTCGCAGTTTGAAATTACGAATTTTATACCGAAAATATGCCTATTACTGAGAGCAGCGAAGGGTCACAGTTTGCCCAAATTCACCCTGCAGTTTTGAAAATATCTCAAACATCCCAAATTCGACTCTTGAGCCATATTTTTTCTACAAAAACGTGGATAAACGGCAAAATATTGCCTAATTCGATGATATTTTGTTTAAATCACATAAAGGAAAAGGGGATGATAAACGTCAAAATATTGGTAAATTCGATGATTTTTCGTACGAAACAAAATGCAAGAAAACTTGCTTTAAATGCAATATTATGCGAAATTCTGAGATTTGAAGGCCAAATCACATATCGTGATACTACATGAAATAGTATCGAAATATTGGTAAAAATGAATATATTTACGTATTATCAACCTACATGATTAACGTGAAAAAGTCACTATTTTACCATATTTGAGAATTTTAACTTCAAATCATAGAGCGAGGTTTCGTATTATTTAGATCCAACAAAAGACATATGACAATGTTCTTTCCAATACAAATGATAAAAAGCAATGTGTTTTCATTAGAACTAACTAAAATGTTCTTGATTTTCCGTTTATATTACCGATGGAAGATGTACACGAAAAATCGCTTTAATCCTGCTGAAACGTCGATATATGCAATAAAAACCGAACTTCTCCCCTTTTCAATATCCTACTCAGTATTTTAACGAGAAACAAATGGTTTCTGCATCCCTCTCTTAAGCCTCTGCATCACTCTCTTACTCCTCTGAATCACTCTCGTAAGCCTCTGAATCACTCTCTTGAGCCTCTGCATCCCTCTCTTGAGCCTCTGCATTACTCTCTTCAGCCTCTTCATCCCTCTTTTGAGCCTCTGTATTACTCTCTTCAGCCTCTGTATCACTCTCTTAAGCCTCTGAATCCCTCTCTTGAGGCCTCTGCATAACTCTCTCGAGCCTCTGCATCACTCTCTTGATCGTCTCCATCACTCTCTTGAGCCTCTGCATCACTCTCATGAGCCTCTGCATCACTCTCTTGAGCCTCTGCATCACTCTCTTGAGCCTCTGCATAACTCTCTTAAGCCTCTGCATAACTCTCAGATCCTCTGCATCACTCTCTGAGCGTCTGTATCACTCTCTTGAGATTCTGCATCACTCTCTTAGGCCTCTGCCTTTCTCTCTTGAGCCTCTGCATCACTCTCTTTAGCCTCTGCATCCCTCTCTGGAGCCTCAGCATCACGCTTGATCCTATACATCACTCTCTTGAGCCTCTGCATCTCTCTTCAGCCTATTCAACCATCTCTTGAGCCTCTGCAACACTCTCTTCAGCCTCTGTATAACTCTCTTAAGCCTCGAATCCCTCTCTTGTGGCCTCTGCATAACTCTGTCGAGCCTCTGCATCACTTTCTTGATCCTCTGCATCACTCTCGTAAGCCTCTGAATCAATCTCTTGAGCCTCTGCATCCTCTCTTGAGCCTCTGCATCACTCTCTTGAGCCCCTGCATCCCTCTCTTGAGCCTCTGCATCCCTCTCTTGAGCCTCTGCATCACTCTCTCAAGCCTCTGAATCACTCTCTTACTCCTCTGCATCACTCACGAAAGCCTCTGAATCACTCTCTTGAGCCTCTGCATCCCTCTCTTGAGCCTCTGCATCACTTTTTTCAGCCTATTCAACCATCTCTTGAGCCTCTGCAACACTCTCTTCAGCCTCTGTATCACTCTCTTAAGCCTCTGAATCCCTCTTGAGGCCTCTGCATAACTCTCTCGAGCCTCTGCATCACTCTCTTGAGCCTCTGCATCACTCTCTTGAGCCTCTGCATCAATCTCTTGAGTCTCTGCATAACTCTCTTAAACCTCTGCATCCCTCTCTTGATCCTCTGCATCACTCTTGAGCGTCTGTATCACTCTCTTGAGATTCTGCATCACTCTCTTAAGCCTCTGTCTTTCTCTCTGGAGCCTCTGCATCACTCTCTTGAGCCTCTGCATCCCTCTCTGGAGCCTCAGCATCACTCTTTTCAGCCTATTCAACCATCTCTTGAGCCTCTGCAACACTCTCTTCAGCCTCTGTATCACTCTCTTAAGCCTCTGAATCCCTCTCTTGAGGCCTCTGCAATTTCTCTCGAGCCTCTGCATCACTCTCTTGATCCTCTGCATCACTCTCGTAAGCCTCTGAATCAATCTCTTGAGCCTCTGCATCCTCTCTGGAGCCTCTGCATTACTCACTTGTTGAGCCCTGCATCCCTCTCTTGAGACTCTGCATCCCTCTCTTGAGCCTCTGCATCCCTCTCTCAAGCCTCTGAATCACTCTCTTACTCCTCTGCATCACTCACGTAAGCCTCTGAATCACTCTCTTGAGCCTCTGCATCCCTCTCTTGAGCATCTGCATCACTTTTTTCAGCCTATTCAACCTTCTCTTGAGCCTCTGCAACACTCTCTTCAGCCTCTGTATCACTCTCTTAAGCCTCTGAATCCCTCTCTTGAGGCCTCTGCATAACTCTCTCGAGCCTCTGCATCACTCTTTTGATCCTCTGCATCACTCTCGTAAGCCTCTGAATCACTCTTCTGAGCCTCTGCATCCCTCTCTTGAGCCTCTGCATCCCTTTCTTAAGCCTCTGCATCACTCTCTTAATCATCTGCATCACTCTCTTCAGCCTCGGCATCACTCTCTTAAGCCTCTGCTTCCCTCTCCTGATCCTCTGCATCACTCTCTTGAGCCTCTGCATCACTCTCTTGATCGTCTGCAGCACTCTCTTGAGCCTCTGCATCACTCTCTTGAGCCTCTGCATCACTCTCTTGAGCCTCTGCATCACTCTCTTGAGCCTCTGCATCCCTCTCTTGAGCCTCTGCATCACTCTTCAGCCTCTACATCCCTCTCTTGAGCCTCTGCATTACTCTCTTCAGCCTCTGCATTACTCTCTTAATCCTCTGAATCCCTCTCTTGAGGCCTCTGCATAACTCTCTCGAGCCTCTGCATCACTCTCTTGACGTCTGCATCACTCTCTTGAGCCTCTGCATCACTCTCTTGAGCCTCTGCATCACTCTCTTGAGCCTCTGCATCACTCTCTTGAGTCTCTGCATAACTCTTAAACCTCTGCATCTCTCTCTTGATCCTCTGCATCACTCTCTTGAGCGTCTGTATCACTCTCTTGAGATTCTGCATCACTCTCTTAAGCCTCTGTCTTTCTCTCTGGAGCCTCTGCATCACTCTCTTGAGCCTCTGCATCCCTCTCTGGAGCCTCAGCATCACTCTTTTCAGCCTATTCAACCATCTCTTGAGCCTCTGCAACACTCTCTTCAGCCTCTGTATCACTCTCTTAAGCCTCTGAATCCCTCTCTTGAGGCCTCTGCATATTTCTCTCGAGCCTCTGCATCACTCTCTTGATCCTCCGCATCACTCTCGTAAGCCTCTGAATCAATCTCTGGAGCCTCTGCATCACTCACTTGTTGAGCCCTGCATCCCTCTCTTGAGACTCTGTATCCCTCTCTTGAGCCTCTGCATCCCTCTCTTAAACCTCTGCATCACTCTCTCTTACTCCTCTGCATCACTCTCGTAAACCTCTGAATCACTCTCTTGAGCCTCTGCATCCCTCTCTTGAGTCTCTGCATCACTCTCTTCAGCCTATTCAACCATCTCTTGAGCCTCTGTAACACTCTCTTCAGCCTCTGTATCACTCTCTTAAGCCTCTGAATCACTCTCTTGAAGCCTTTGCATAACTCTCTCGAGCCTCTGCATCACTCTCTTGATCCTCTGCATCACTCTCGTAAGCCTCTGAATCACTCTCTTGAGCCTCTGCATCCCTCTCTTGAGCCTCTGCATCCCTTTCTTAAGCCTCTGCATCACTCTCTTCAGCCTCTGCATCACTTTCTTAAGCCTCTGCTTCCCTCTTCTGATCCTTTGCATCACTCTCTTGAGCCTCTGCATCACTCTCTTGATCGTCTGCAGCACTCTCTTGAGCCTCTGCATCACTCTCTTGAGCCTCTGTATCACTTTCTTGAGCCTCTGCATCACTCTCTTGAGCCTCTGCATCACTCTCTTGAGCCTCTGCATTACTCTCTTCAGCCTCTTCATCCCTCTCTTGAGCCTCTGCATTACTCTCTTCAGCCTCTGTATCACTCTCTTAAGCCTCCGAATCCCTCTCTTGAGGCCTCTGAGGCCAAATTCTGGCTCTCTGCACGTATTCGCAGTTTGATATTACGACTTTTTATACAGAAAAAATGCCAATTACTGAGAGCGGCGATGGATCACATTTTGCCAAACCCTCTCTGCAGTTTTTAAAATATCCCAAACATCCCAAATTCGACCCTTGAACCATATTTTGGAGTCAAATTCTGGCCCTCTACACTTTTCGCAGTTAGAAATTACGACTTTTTATACCGAAAATATGCCAGTTACTGTAAGCGGGGATGGATCACATTTTGCCCGAGCCCTCTCTGCAGTTTTCAAAATATCCCAAACGTCCCAAATTCGACGCTTGAGCCATATTTTGGAGCCAAATTCTGGCTCTCGGCACGTTTTCGCAGTTTGAAATTACGAATTTTATACCGAAAATATGCCTATTACTGAGAGCAGCGAAGGGTCACAGTTTGCCCAAATTCACCCTGCAGTTTTGAAAATATCTCAAACATCCCAAATTCGACTCTTGAGCCATATTTTTTCTACAAAAACGTGGATAAACGGCAAAATATTGCCTAATTCGATGATATTTTGTTTAAATCACATAAAGGAAAAGGGGATGATAAACGTCAAAATATTGGTAAATTCGATGATTTTTCGTACGAAACAAAATGCAAGAAAACTTGCTTTAAATGCAATATTATGCGAAATTCTGAGATTTGAAGGCCAAATCACATATCGTGATACTACATGAAATAGTATCGAAATATTGGTAAAAATGAATATATTTACGTATTATCAACCTACATGATTAACGTGAAAAAGTCACTATTTTACCATATTTGAGAATTTTAACTTCAAATCATAGAGCGAGGTTTCGTATTATTTAGATCCAACAAAAGACATATGACAATGTTCTTTCCAATACAAATGATAAAAAGCAATGTGTTTTCATTAGAACTAACTAAAATGTTCTTGATTTTCCGTTTATATTACCGATGGAAGATGTACACGAAAAATCGCTTTAATCCTGCTGAAACGTCGATATATGCAATAAAAACCGAACTTCTCCCCTTTTCAATATCCTACTCAGTATTTTAACGAGAAACAAATGGTTTCTGCATCCCTCTCTTAAGCCTCTGCATCACTCTCTTACTCCTCTGAATCACTCTCGTAAGCCTCTGAATCACTCTCTTGAGCCTCTGCATCCCTCTCTTGAGCCTCTGCATTACTCTCTTCAGCCTCTTCATCCCTCTTTTGAGCCTCTGTATTACTCTCTTCAGCCTCTGTATCACTCTCTTAAGCCTCTGAATCCCTCTCTTGAGGCCTCTGCATAACTCTCTCGAGCCTCTGCATCACTCTCTTGATCGTCTCCATCACTCTCTTGAGCCTCTGCATCACTCTCATGAGCCTCTGCATCACTCTCTTGAGCCTCTGCATCACTCTCTTGAGCCTCTGCATAACTCTCTTAAGCCTCTGCATAACTCTCAGATCCTCTGCATCACTCTCTTGAGCGTCTGTATCACTCTCTTGAGATTCTGCATCACTCTCTTAGGCCTCTGCCTTTCTCTCTTGAGCCTCTGCATCACTCTCTTTAGCCTCTGCATCCCTCTCTGGAGCCTCAGCATCACGCTCTTGATCCTATACATCACTCTCTTGAGCCTCTGCATCACTCTCTTCAGCCTATTCAACCATCTCTTGAGCCTCTGCAACACTCTCTTCAGCCTCTGTATAACTCTCTTAAGCCTCTGAATCCCTCTCTTGTGGCCTCTGCATAACTCTGTCGAGCCTCTGCATCACTTTCTTGATCCTCTGCATCACTCTCGTAAGCCTCTGAATCAATCTCTTGAGCCTCTGCATCCCTCTCTTGAGCCTCTGCATCACTCTCTTGAGCCCCTGCATCCCTCTCTTGAGCCTCTGCATCCCTCTCTTGAGCCTCTGCATCACTCTCTCAAGCCTCTGAATCACTCTCTTACTCCTCTGCATCACTCACGAAAGCCTCTGAATCACTCTCTTGAGCCTCTGCATCCCTCTCTTGAGCCTCTGCATCACTTTTTTCAGCCTATTCAACCATCTCTTGAGCCTCTGCAACACTCTCTTCAGCCTCTGTATCACTCTCTTAAGCCTCTGAATCCCTCTCTTGAGGCCTCTGCATAACTCTCTCGAGCCTCTGCATCACTCTCTTGAGCCTCTGCATCACTCTCTTGAGCCTCTGCATCAATCTCTTGAGTCTCTGCATAACTCTCTTAAACCTCTGCATCCCTCTCTTGATCCTCTGCATCACTCTCTTGAGCGTCTGTATCACTCTCTTGAGATTCTGCATCACTCTCTTAAGCCTCTGTCTTTCTCTCTGGAGCCTCTGCATCACTCTCTTGAGCCTCTGCATCCCTCTCTGGAGCCTCAGCATCACTCTTTTCAGCCTATTCAACCATCTCTTGAGCCTCTGCAACACTCTCTTCAGCCTCTGTATCACTCTCTTAAGCCTCTGAATCCCTCTCTTGAGGCCTCTGCATATTTCTCTCGAGCCTCTGCATCACTCTCTTGATCCTCTGCATCACTCTCGTAAGCCTCTGAATCAATCTCTTGAGCCTCTGCATCCCTCTCTGGAGCCTCTGCATTACTCACTTGTTGAGCCCTGCATCCCTCTCTTGAGACTCTGTATCCCTCTCTTGAGCCTCTGCATCCCTCTCTTAAACCTCTGCATCACTCTCTCTTACTCCTCTGCATCACTCTCGTAAACCTCTGAATCACTCTCTTGAGCCTCTGCATCCCTCTCTTGAGTCTCTGCATCACTCTCTTCAGCCTATTCAACCATCTTGAGCCTCTGTAACACTCTCTTCAGCCTCTGTATCACTCTCTTAAGCCTCTGAATCACTCTCTTGAAGCCTTTGCATAACTCTCTCGAGCCTCTGCATCACTCTCTTGATCCTCTGCATCACTCTCGTAAGCCTCTGAATCACTCTCTTGAGCCTCTGCATCTCTCTCTTGAGCCTCTGCATCCCTTTCTTAAGCCTCTGCATCACTCTCTTCAGCCTCTGCATCACTTTCTTAAGCCTCTGCTTCCCTCTTCTGATCCTTTGCATCACTCTCTTGAGCCTCTGCATCACTCTCTTGATCGTCTGCAGCACTCTCTTGAGCCTCTGCATCACTCTCTTGAGCCTCTGTATCACTTTCTTGAACCTCTGCATCACTCTCTTGAGCCTCTGCATCACTCTCTTGAGCCTCTGCATCACTCTCTTGAGCCTCTGCATTACTCTCTTCAGCCTCTTCATCCCTCTCTTGAGCCTCTGCATTACTCTCTTCAGCCTCTGTATCACTCTCTTAAGAATCTGAATCCTCTCTTGAGGCCTCTGAGGCCAAATTCTGGCTCTCTGCACGTATTCGCAGTTTGATATTACGACTTTTTATAGAGAAAAAATGCCAATTACTGAGAGCGGCGATGGATCACATTTTGCCAAACCCTCTCTTCAGTTTTTAAAATATCCCAAATATCCCAATTTCGACCCTTGAACCATATTTTGGAGTCAAATTCTGGCCCTCTACACTTATTCGCAGTTAGAAATTACGACTTTTTATACCGAAAATATGCCAGTTACTGTAAGCGGGGATGGATCACATTTTGCCCGAGCCCTCTCTGCAGTTTTCAAAATATCCCAAACGTCCCAAATTCGACGCTTGAGCCATATTTTGGAGCCAAATTCTGGCTCTCGGCACGTTTTCGCAGTTTGAAATTACGAATTTTATACCGAAAATATGCCTATTACTGAGAGCAGCGAAGGGTCACAGTTTGCCCAAATTCACCCTGCAGTTTTGAAAATATCTCAAACATCCCAAATTCGACTCTTGAGCCATATTTTTTTCTACAAAAACGTGGATAAACGGCAAAATATTGCCTAATTCGATGATATTTTGTTTAAATCACATAAAGGAAAAGGGGATGATAAACGTCAAAATATTGGTAAATTCGATGATTTTTCGTACGAAACAAAATGCAAGAAAACTTGCTTTATATGCAATATTATGCGAAATTCTGAGATTTGAAGGCCAAATCACATATCGTGATACTACATGAAATAGTATCGAAATATTGGTAAAAATGAATATATTTACGTATTATCAACCTACATGATTAACGTGAAAAAGTCACTATTTTACCATATTTGAGAATTTTAACTTCAAATCATAGAGCGAGGTTTCGTATTATTTAGATCCAACAAAAGACATATGACAATGTTCTTTCCAATACAAATGATAAAAAGCAATGTTTTCATTAGAACTAACTAAAATGTTCTTGATTTTCCGTTTATATTACCGATGGAAGATGTACACGAAAAATCGCTTTAATCCTGCTGAAACGTCGATATATGCAATAAAAACCGAACTTCTCCCCTTTTCAATATCCTACTCAGTATTTTAACGAGAAACAAATGGTTTCTGCATCCCTCTCTTAAGCCTCTGCATCACTCTCTTACTCCTCTGAATCACTCTCGTAAGCCTCTGAATCACTCTCTTGAGCCTCTGCATCCCTCTCTTGAGCCTCTGCATTACTCTCTTCAGCCTCTTCATCCCTCTTTTGAGCCTCTGCATTACTCTCTTCAGCCTCTGTATCACTCTCTTAAGCCTCTGAATCCCTCTCTTGAGGCCTCTGCATAACTCTCTCGAGCCTCTGCATCATTCTCTTGATCGTCTCCATCACTCTCTTGAGCCTCTGCATCACTCTCATGAGCCTCTGCATCACTCTCTTGAGCCTCTGCATCACTCTCTTGAGCCTCTGCATAACTCTCTTAAGCCTCTGCATAACTCTCAGATCCTCTGCATCACTCTCTTGAGCGTCTGTATCACTCTCTTGAGAATCTGCATCACTCTCTTAGGCCTCTGCCTTTCTCTCTTGAGCCTCTGCATCACTCTCTTTAGCCTCTGCATCCCTCTCTGGAGCCTCAGCATCACGCTCTTGATCCTATACATCACTCTCTTGAGCCTCTGCATCACTCTCTTCAGCCTATTCAACCATCTCTTGAGCCTCTGCAACACTCTCTTCAGCCTCTGTATCACTCTCTTAAGCCTCTGAATCCCTCTCTTGTGGCCTCTGCATAACTCTCTCGAGCCTCTGCATCACTCTCTTGATCCTCTGCATCACTCTCGTAAGCCTCTGAATCAATCTCTTGAGCCTCTGCATCCCTCTCTTGAGCCTCTGCATCACTCTCTTGAGCCCCTGCATCCCTCTCTTGAGCCTCTGCATCCCTCTCTTGAGCCTCTGCATCCCTCTCTCAAGCCTCTGAATCACTCTCTTACTCCTCTGCATCACTCACGTAAGCCTCTGAATCACTCTCTTGAGCCTCTGCATCCCTCTCTTGAGCCTCTGCATCACTTTTTTCAGCCTATTCAACCATCTCTTGAGCCTCTGCAACACTCTCTTCAGCCTCTGTATCACTCTCTTAAGCCTCTGAATCCCTCTCTTGAGGCCTCTGCATAACTCTCTCGAGCCTCTGCATCACTCTCTTGATCCTCTGCATCACTCTCGTAAGCCTCTGAATCACTCTTCTGAGCCTCTGCATCCCTCTCTTGAGCCTCTGCATCCCTTTCTTAAGCCTCTGCATCACTCTCTTAATCATCTGCATCACTCTCTTCAGCCTCTGCATCACTCTCTTAAGCCTCTGCTTCCCTCTCCTGATCCTCTGCATCACTCTCTTGAGCCTCTGCATCACTCTCTTGATCGTCTGCAGCACTCTCTTGAGCCTCTGCATCACTCTCTTGAGCCTCTGCATCACTCTCTTGAGCCTCTGCATCACTCTCTTGAGCCTCTGCATCCCTCTCTTGAGCCTCTGCATCCCTCTCTTGAGCCTCTGCATCACTCTTCAGCCTCTACATCCCTCTCTTGAGCCTCTGCATTACTCTCTTCAGCCTCTGCATTACTCTCTTAATCCTCTGAATCCCTCTTGAGGCCTCTGCATAACTCTCTTGACGTCTGCATCACTCTCTTGAGCCTCTGCATCACTCTCTTGAGCCTCTGCATCACTCTCTTGAGCCTCTGCATCACTCTCTTGAGTCTCTGCATAACTCTCTTAAACCTCTGCATCCCTCTCTTGATCCTCTGCATCACTCTCTTGAGCGTCTGTATCACTCTCTTGAGATTCTGCATCACTCTCTTAAGCCTCTGTCTTTCTCTCTGGAGCCTCTGCATCACTCTCTTGAGCCTCTGCATCCCTCTATGGAGCCTCAGCATCACTCTTTTCAGCCTATTCAACCATCTCTTGTGCCTCTGCAACACTCTCTTCAGCCTCTGTATCACTCTCTTAAGCCTCTGAATCCCTCTCTTGAGGCCTCTGCATAACACTCTCGAGCCTCTGCATCACTCTCTTGATCCTCTGCATCACTCTCGTAAGCCTCTGAATCAATCTCTTGAGCCTCTGCATCCCCTCTGGAGCCTCTGCATCACTCACTTGTTGAGCCCCTGCATCCCTCTCTTGAGACTCTGTATCCCTCTCTTGAGCCTCTGCATCCCTCTCTTAAACCTCTGCATCACTCTCTCTTACTCCTCTGCATCACTCTCGTAAATCTCTGAATCACTCTCTTGAGCCTCTGCATCCCTCTCTTGAGTCTCTGCATCACTCTCTTCAGCCTATTCAACCATCTCTTGAGCCTCTGCAACACTCTCTTCAGCCTCTGTATCACTCTCTTAAGCCTCTGAATCACTCTCTTGAAGCCTTTGCATAACTCTCTCGAGCCTCTGCATCACTCTCTTGATCCTCTGCATCACTCTCGTAAGCCTCTGAATCACTCTCTTGAGCTCTGCATCCCTCTCTTGAGCCTCTGCATCCCTTTCTTAAGCCTCTGCATCACTCTCTTCAGCCTCTGCATCACTTTCTTAAGCCTCTGCTTCCCTCTTCTGATCCTTTGCATCACTCTCTTGAGCCTCTGCATCACTCTCTTGATCGTCTGCAGCACTCTCTTGAGCCTCTGCATCACTCTCTTGAGCCTCTGCATCACTTTCTTGAACCTCTGCATCACTCTCTTGAGCCTCTGTATCACTCTCTTGAGCCTCTGCATCACTCTCTTGAGCCTCTGCATTACTCTCTTCAGCCTCTTCATCCCTCTCTTGAGCCTCTGCATTACTCTCTTCAGCCTCTGTATCACTCTCTTAAGCCTCTGAATCCCTCTCTTGAGGCCTCTGAGGCCAAATTCTGGCTCTCTGCACGTATTCGCAGTTTGATATTACGACTTTTTATACAGAAAAAATGCCAATTACTGAGAGCGGCGATGGATCACATTTTGCCAAACCCTCTCTGCAGTTTTTAAAATATCCCAAATATCCCAATTTCGACCCTTGAACCATATTTTGGAGTCAAATTCTGGCCCTCTACACTTATTCGCAGTTAGAAATTACGACTTTTTATACCGAAAATATGCCAGTTACTGTAAGCGGGGATGGATCACATTTTGCCCGAGCCCTCTCTGCAGTTTTCAAAATATCCCAAACGTCCCAAATTCGACGCTTGAGCCATATTTGGAGCCAAATTCTGGCTCTCGGCACGTTTTCGCAGTTTGAAATTACGAATTTTATACCGAAAATATGCCTATTACTGAGAGCAGCGAAGGGTCACAGTTTGCCCAAATTCACCCTGCAGTTTTGAAAATATCTCAAACATCCCAAATTCGACTCTTGAGCCATATTTTTTTCTACAAAAACGTGGATAAACGGCAAAATATTGCCTAATTCGATGATATTTTGTTTAAATCACATAAAGGAAAAGGGGATGATAAACGTCAAAATATTAGTAAATTCGATGATTTTTCGTACGAAACAAAATGCAAGAAAACTTGCTTTATATGCAATATTATGCGAAATTCTAAGATTTGAAGGCCAAATCACATATCGTGATACTACATGAAATAGTATCGAAAATATTGGTAAAAATGAATATATTTACGTATTATCAACCTACATGATTAACGTGAAAAAGTCACTATTTTACCATATTTGAGAATTTTAACTTCAAATCATAGAGCGAGGTTTCGTATTATTTAGATCCAACAAAAGACATATGACAATGTTCTTTCCAATACAAATGATAAAAAGCAATGTGTTTTCATTAGAACTAACTAAAATGTTCTTGATTTTCCGTTTATATTACCGATGGAAGATGTACACGAAAAATCGCTTTAATCCTGCTGAAACGTCGATATATGCAATAAAAACCGAACTTCTCCCCCTTTTCAATATCCTACTCAGTATTTTAACGAGAAACAAATGGTTTCTGCATCCCTCTCTTAAGCCTCTGCATCACTCTCTTACTCCTCTGAATCACTCTCGTAAGCCTCTGAATCACTCTCTTGAGCCTCTGCATCCCTCTCTTGAGCCTCTGCATTACTCTCTTCAGCCTCTTCATCCCTCTTTTGAGCCTCTGCATTACTCTCTTCAGCCTCTGTATCACTCTCTTAAGCCTCTGAATCCCTCTCTTGAGGCCTCTGCATAACTCTCTCGAGCCTCTGCATCACTCTCTTGATCGTTCTCCATCACTCTCTTGAGCCTCTGCATCACTCTCATGAGCCTCTGCATCACTCTCTTGAGCCTCTGCATCACTCTCTTGAGCCTCTGCATAACTCTCTTAAGCCTCTGCATAACTCTCAGATCCTCTGCATCACTCTCTTGAGCGTCTGTATCACTCTCTTGAGAATCTGCATCACTCTCTTAGGCCTCTGCCTTTCTCTCTTGAGCCTCTGCATCACTCTCTTTAGCCTCTGCATCCCTCTCTGGAGCCTCAGCATCACGCTCTTGATCCTATACATCACTCTCTTGAGCCTCTGCATCACTCTCTTCAGCCTATTCAACCATCTCTTGAGCCTCTGCAACACTCTCTTCAGCCTCTGTATCACTCTCTTAAGCCTCTGAATCCCTCTCTTGTGGCCTCTGCATAACTCTCTCGAGCCTCTGCATCACTCTCTTGATCCTCTGCATCACTCTCGTAAGCCTCTGAATCAATCTCTTGAGCCTCTGCATCCCTCTCTTGAGCCTCTGCATCACTCTCTTGAGTCCCTGCATCCTCTCTTGAGCCTCTGCATCCCTCTCTTGAGCCTCTGCATCCCTCTCTCAAGCCTCTGAATCACTCTCTTACTCCTCTGCATCACTCACGTAAGCCTCTGAATCACTCTCTTGAGCCTCTGCATCCCTCTCTTGAGCCTCTGCATCACTTTTTTCAGCCTATTCAACCATCTCTTGAGCCTCTGCAACACTCTCTTCAGCCTCTGTATCACTCTCTTAAGCCTCTGAATCCCTCTCTTGAGGCCTCTGCATAACTCTCTCGAGCCTCTGCATCACTCTCTTGATCCTCTGCATCACTCTCGTAAGCCTCTGAATCACTCTCTGAGCCTCTGCATCCCTCTCTTGTGCCTCTGCATCCCTTTCTTAAGCCTCTGCATCACTCTCTTAATCATCTGCATCACTCTCTTCAGCCTCTGCATCACTCTCTTAAGCCTCTGCTTCCCTCTCCTGATCCTCTGCATCACTCTCTTGAGCCTCTGCATCACTCTCTTGATCGTCTGCAGCACTCTCTTGAGCCTCTGCATCACTCTCTTGAGCCTCTGCATCACTCTCTTGAGCCTCTGCATCACTCTCTTGAGCCTCTGCATCGCTCTCTTGAGCCTCTGCATCCCTCTCTTGAGCCTCTGCATCACTCTTCAGCCTCTACATCCCTCTCTTGAGCCTCTGCATTACTCTCTTCAGCCTCTGCATTACTCTCTTAATCCTCTGAATCCCTCTCTTGAGGCCTCTGCATAACTCTCTTGACGTCTGCATCACTCTCTTGAGCCTCTGCATCACTCTCTTGAGCCTCTGCATCACTCTCTTGAGCCTCTGCATCACTCTCTTGAGTCTCTGCATAACTCTCTTAAACCTCTGCATCCCTCTCTTGATCCTCTGCATCACTCTCTTGAGCGTCTGTATCACTCTCTTGAGATTCTGCATCACTCTCTTAAGCCTCTGTCTTTCTCTCTGGAGCCTCTGCATCACTCTCTTGAGCCTCTGCATCCCTCTATGGAGCCTCAGCATCACTCTTTTCAGCCTATTCAACCATCTCTTGAGCCTCTGCAACACTCTCTTCAGCCTCTGTATCACTCTCTTAAGCCTCTGAATCCCTCTCTTGAGGCCTCTGCATAACACTCTCGAGCCTCTGCATCACTCTCTTGATCCTCTGCATCACTCTCGTAAGCCTCTGAATCAATCTCTTGAGCCTCTGCATCCCCTCTGGAGCCTCTGCATCACTCACTTGTTGAGCCCCTGCATCCCTCTCTTGAGACTCTGTATCCCTCTCTTGAGCCTCTGCATCCCTCTCTTAAACCTCTGCATCACTCTCTCTTACTCCTCTGCATCACTCTCGTAAATCTCTGAATCACTCTCTTGAGCCTCTGCATCCCTCTCTTGAGTCTCTGCATCACTCTCTTCAGCCTATTCAACCATCTCTTGAGCCTCTGCAACACTCTCTTCAGCCTCTGTATCACTCTCTTAAGCCTCTGAATCACTCTCTTGAAGCCTTTGCATAACTCTCTCGAGCCTCTGCATCACTCTCTTGATCCTCTGCATCACTCTCGTAAGCCTCTGAATCACTCTCTTGAGCCTCTGCATCCCTCTCTTGAGCCTCTGCATCCCTTTCTTAAGCCTCTGCATCACTCTCTTCAGCCTCTGCATCACTTTCTTAAGCCTCTGCTTCCCTCTTCTGATCCTTTGCATCACTCTCTTGAGCCTCTGCATCACTCTCTTGATCGTCTGCAGCACTCTCTTGAGCCTCTGCATCACTCTCTTGAGCCTCTGCATCACTTTCTTGAACCTCTGCATCACTCTCTGAGCCTCTGTATCACTCTCTTGAGCCTCTGCATCACTCTCTTGAGCCTCTGCATTACTCTCTTCAGCCTCTTCATCCCTCTCTTGAGCCTCTGCATTACTCTCTTCAGCCTCTGTATCACTCTCTTAAGCCTCTGAATCCCTCTCTTGAGGCCTCTGAGGCCAAATTCTGGCTCTCTGCACGTATTCGCAGTTTGATATTACGACTTTTTATACAGAAAAAATGCCAATTACTGAGAGCGGCGATGGATCACATTTTGCCAAACCCTCTCTGCAGTTTTTAAAATGTCCCAAACATCCCAAATTCGACCCTTGAACCATATTTTGGAGCCAAATTCTGGCCCTCTACACTTATTCGCAGTTAGAAATTACGACTTTTTATACCGAAAATATGCCAGTTACTGTAAGCGGGGATGGATCACATTTTGCCCGAGCCCTCTCTGCAGTTTTCAAAATATCCCAAACGTCCCAAATTCGACGCTTGAGCCATATTTTGGAGAAAAATTCTGGCTCTCGGCACGTTTTCGCAGTTTGAAATTACGAATTTTATACCGAAAATATGCCAATTACTGAGAGCAGCGAAGGGTCACAGTTTGCCCATATTCACCCTGCAGTTTTGAAAATATCTCAAACATCCCAAATTCGACTCTTGAGCCATATTTTGGAACCAAACTCTGGCTCTCTGCACGTATTATCAGTTTGAAATTACGACTTTTTATACTGAATATATGCCAATTCCTGGGATCTGCGATGGGTCACATTTTGCCCAAACTCTCCCTGCAGTTTTAAAAATATCAGAAACATCCCAAATTCGACTCTTGAACCATATTTTGGAGCCAAATTCTTGCTCTCTGCACGTATTCGCAGTTTGAAATTACGAATTTTATACAGAAAAAATGCCTATTACTGAAAGCGGCGATGGATCACATTTTGCGTAAACCTCCCTGCAGTTTTCAAAATATCCCGAACATCCCAAATTAGACTATTGAGCAATATTTTGGAGCCAAATTCTGGCTCTCTGCACGTATTCGCAGTTTGAAATTTCGACTTTTTATACCGATTATCTGCCAATTACTGGGATCAGCGATGGGTCACATTTTGCCCAAACCCTCCCTGCAGTTTTAAAAATATCCCAAACATCCCAAATTCGACGCTTGAACCATATTTTGGAGCCAAATTTTGGCTCTCTACACGTATTCGCAGTTTGATATTACGACTTTTTATACAGAAAAAATGCAAATTACTGAGAGCGTCGATGGATCACATTTTGCCCAAACCCTCTCTGCAGTTTTCAAAATATCCCAAACATCCCAAATTCGACCCTTGAACCATATTTTGGAGCCAAATTCTGGCTCTTTGCACTTATTCGCAGTTTGAAATTACGACTTTTTTTACCGAAAATATACCAATTACTGAAAGCGGCGATGGGTCACATTTTGTCCAAACCCCTCTGCAGTTTTCGAAATATCCCAAACATCCCAAATACGACCCTTTAGAAATATTTTGGAGCCAATTTCTGGCTCTCTGCACGTATTCGCTTTTTGAAATTACGAATTTTTATACCGAAAATATGCCAATTACTGAGCACGCCGATGAGTCACATTTTGCCCAAGTCCTCCTTGCAGTTTTCAAAATATCCCAAACATCCCAAATTCGACCTTTGAACCATATTTTGAAGCCAAATTCTGGCTCTCTGCACGGATTCGCAGTTTGAAATTACTACTTTTTATACCGAAAATATGCCAAATACTGAAAGCAGCGATGGGCCACATTTTGCCCAAACCCCCCCTACAGTTTTAAAAATATCTAGAACATCCCAAATTCGACGCTTGAGCCATATTTTGGAGCCAAATTCTGGCTCTCGGCACGTTTTTGCAGTTTGAAATTACGAATTTTATACCGAAAATATGCCAATTACTGAGAGCGGCGATGGGTCACAGTTTGCCGAAATTCACCCTGCAGTTTTGAAAATATCTCAAACATCCCTAATTCGACTCTTGAGCCATATTTTGGAACCAAACTCTGGCTCTCTGCACGTATTCGCAGTTTGAAATTACGACTTTTTATACCGAATATATGCCAATTTCTGGGATCAGCGATGGGTCAAATTTTGCCCAAACCCTCCCTGCAGTTTTAAAAATATCACAAACATCCCAAATTCGACGCTTGAACCATATTTTGTAGCCAAATTCTGGCTCTTTGCACGTATTCGCAGTTTGAAATTACGACTTTTTTTACCAAATATGCCAATTACTGAACACCCCGATGAGTCACATTTTGCCCAAACCCTCTCTGCAGTTTTCAAAATATCCCAAACATACCAAATTTGACGCTTGAGCAATATTTTGGAGCCAAATTCTCGCTCTCTGCACGTATTCGCAGTTTGAAATTACGACTTTTTATACCGAATATATGCCAATTACTGGGATCAGCGTTGTGTCACATTTTGCCCAAACCCTCCCTGCAGTTTTAAAAATATCCCAAACATCCCAAATTCGACTCTTGAACCATATTTTCGAGCCAAATTCTGGCTTTCTGCACGCATTCGCAGTTTGAAATTACGACTTTTTATACAGAAAAAATGCCAATTACTGAAAGCGGCGATGGATCACATTTTGCCCAAAACCTCCCTGCAGTTTTCAAAATATCCCAAACATCCCAAATTCGACGCTTGGGCCATATTAAGGAGCCAAATTCTGGCTCTCTGCATTATTCGCAGTTTGAAATTACGAATTTTATACGGAAAATATGCCAATTACTGAGAGCGGCGATGGGTCACAGTTTGCCCAAACCCACCATGCAGTTTTGAAAATATCCTGAACATCCCAAATTCGACGCTTGAGCCATATTTTGGCTCCAAATTCTGGCTCTCTGCACGTATTCGCAGTTTGATATTACGAATTTTTATAGAGAAAAAATGCCAATTACTGAAAGCGGCGATGGGTCACATTTTGCCCAAACCCTCTCTGCAGTTTTCAAAATATCCCAAACATCCCAAATTCGACCCTTGAACCATATTTTGGAACTAAATTCTGGCTCTCTGCACTTATTCGCAGTTTGAAATTACGACTTTTTATACCGAAAATATGACAGTTACTGAAAGCGGCGATGGATCACATTTTGCCCGAGCCCTCTCTGCAGTTTTCAAAATATCCCAAACGTCCCAAATTCGACGCTTGAGCCATATTTTGGAGCCAAATTCTGGCTCTCGGCACGTTTTTTCAGTTTGAAATTACGAATTTTATACCGAAATAATGCCAATTACTGAGAGCGACGAAGGGTCACAGTTTGCCCAAATTCACCCTGCAGTTTTGAAAATATCTGAAACATCCCAAATTCGACTCTTGAGCCATATTTTGGAACCAAACTCTGGCTCTCTGCACGTATTCGCAGTTTGAAATAACGACTTTTTATACCGAATATATGCCAATTACTGGGATCAGCGATGGGTCACATTTTGCCCAAACCCTCCCTGCAATTTTAAAAATATCCCAAACATCCCAAATTCGAGGCTTGGGCCATATTAAGGAGCCAAATTCTGGCTCTCTGCATGTATTCGCAGTTTGAAATTACAAATTTTATACCGAAAATATGCCAATTACTGAGAGCGGCGATGGGTCACTGTTTGCCCATACCCACCCTGCAATTTTGAAAATATCTCAAACATTCCAAATTCGACGCTTGAGCCATATTTTGGAGCCAAGTTCTGGCTCTCTGCACGTATTCGCAGTTTGAAATTACGAATTTTTATACCGAAAATATGCCAATTACTGAGCACGCCGATGAGTCACATTTTGCCCAAGTCCTCCTTGCAGTTTTCAAAATATCCCAAACATCCCAAATTCGACCTTTGAACCATATTTTGAAGCCAAATTCTGGCTCTCTGCACGGATTCGCAGTTTGAAATTACTACTTTTTATACCGAAAATATGCCAAATACTGAAAGCAGCGATGGGCCACATTTTGCCCAAACCCCCCCTGCAGTTTTAAAAATATCTAGAACCTCCCAAATTCGACGCTTGAGCCATATTTTGGAGCCAAATTCTGGCTCTCGGCACGTTTTTGCAGTTTGAAATTACGAATTTTATACCGAAAATATGCCAATTACTGAGAGCGGCGATGGGTCACAGTTTGCCCAAATTCACCATGCAGTTTTGAAAATATCTCAAACATCCCTAATTCGACTCTTGAGCCATATTTTGGAACCAAACTCTGGCTCTCTGCACTTATTCGCAGTTTGAAATTACGACTTTTTATACCGAAAATATACCAATTACTGAAAGCGGCGATGGTTCACATTTTGCCCAAACCCTTTTGCAGTTTTCGAAATATCCCAAACATCCCAAATACGACCCTTGAGGAATATTTTGGAGCCAATTTCTGGCTCTCTGCACGTATTCGCAGTATGAAATTACGACTTTTTATACCGAAAATATGCCAGTTACTGAAAGCGGCGATGGATCACATTTTGCCCGAGCCCTCTCTGAAGTTTTCAAAATATCCCAAACGTCCCAAATTCGACGCTTGAGCCATATTTTGGAGCCAAATTCTGGCTCTCGGCACGTTTTTTCAGTTTGAAATTACGAAATTTATACCGAAATAATGCCAATTACTGAGAGCGACGAAGGGTCACAGTTTGCCCAAATTCACTCTGCAGTTTTGAAAATATCTCAAACATCCCAAATTCGACTCTTGAGCCATATTTTGGAACCAAACTCTGGCTCTCTGCACGTATTCGCAGTTTGAAATTTCGACTTTTTATACCGATTATATGCCAATTACTGGGATCAGCGATGGGTCACATTTTGCCCAAACCCTCCCTGCAGTTTTAAAAATATCACAAACATCCCAAATTCGACGCTTGAACCATATTTTGGAGCCAAATTTTGGCTCTCTGCACGTATTCGCAGTTTGATATTACGACTTTTTATACAGAAAAAATGCAAATTACTGAGAGCGGCGATGGATCACATTTTGCCCAAACCCTCTCTGCAGTTTTCAAAATATCCCAAACATCCCAAATTCGCCTCTTGAACCATATTTTGGAGCCAAATTCTGGCTCTCTGCACTTATTCGCAGTTTGAAATTACGACTTTTTATACCGAAAATATACCAATTACTTAAAGCGGCGATGGGTCACATTTTGTCCAAACCCCTCTGCAGTTTTCGAAATATCCCAAACATCCCAAATACGACCCTTTAGAAATATTTTGGAGCCAATTTCTGGCTCTCTGCACGTATTCGCAGTATGAAATTACGACTTTTTATACCGAAAATATGCCGGTTACTGAAAGCAGCGATGGATCACATTTTGCCCAAGCCCTCCCTGCAGTTTTCCAAATATCCCAAACGTCCCAAATTCGACTCTTGAGCCATATTTTGGCGCCAAATTGTGTCTCTGCACGTATTCGCAGTTTGAAATTAAGACTTTTTATACCAAAATATGCCAATTACTGAACGCGCCGATGAGTCACATTTTGCCCAAACCCTCCCTGCAGTTTTAAAAATATCCAAAACCTCCCAAATTTGAAGCTTGAGCAATAATTTGTAGCAAAATTCTCGCTCTCTGCACGTATTCGCAGTTTGAAATTATGACTTTTTATACCGAATATATGCCAATTACTGTGATCAGCGATGGGGTCACATTTTGCCCAAACCCTCCCTGCAGTTTTGAAAATATCAGAAACATCCCAAATTCGACGCTTGGGCCATATTATGGATCCAAATTCTGGCTCTCTTAATGTATTAGCAGTTTGAAATTACGAATTTTATACCGAAAATATGCCAATTATTGAGAGCGGCGATGGGTCACAGTTTGCCCAACCCGACCCTGCAGTTTTGAAAATATCCAAAACATCCCAAATTCGACTATTGAGCAATATTTTGGAGCAAAATTCTTGCTCTCTGCACGTATTCGCAGTTTGATATTACGACGTTTTATACAGAAAAAATGCCAATTACTGAGAGCGGCGATGGATCACATTTTGCCCAAACCCTCTCTGCAGTTTTCAAAATATCCCAAACATTCTAAATTCGACAATTGAACCATATTTTGGAGCCAAATTCTGACTCTCTGCACGTATTCGCAGTTTGAAATTACGACTTTTTATACCGAAAATATACCAAATACTGAAAGCGGCGATGGGTCACATTTTGCCCAAACCCCTCTGCAGTTTTCGAAATATGCCAAACATCCGAAATACGACCCTTGAGGAATATTTTGGAGCCAATTTCTGACTCTCTGCACGTATTCGCAGTATGAAATTCCGACTTTTTATACCGAAAATATGCCAGTTACTGAAAGCGGCGATGGATCAGATATTGCCCAATCCCTTTCTGCAGTTTTAAAAATTTCCCAAACGTCCCAAATTTGACGCTTGAGCCATATTTTGGAGCCAAATTCTAGCTCTCAGCACGTTTTCGCAGTTTGAAATTACGAATTTTATACCGATAATATGCCAATTACTGAAAGAGGCGATGGGTCACAGTTTGCCCAAATTCACCTTGCAGTTTTGAAAATATCTCAAACATCCCAAATTCGACTCTTGAGCCATATTTTGGAACCAAACTCTGGCTCTCTGCACGTATTCGCAGTTTGAAATTACGACTTTTTATACCGATTATATGCCAATTACTGGGATCAGCGATGGGTCACATTTTCCCCAAACCCTCCCTGTAGTTTTAAAAATATCACAAACGTCCCAAATTCGACCCTTGAACCATATTTTGTAGCCAAATTCTGGCTCTTTGCACGTATTCGCAGTTCGATATTCCGACTTTTTATACCGACAATATGCCAAATACTGAAAGCGGCGACGAGTCACATTTTGCCCAAACCCCGCCTGCAGTTTTCAAAATATCCCAAACATCCCAAATTCGACCCTTGAGCCATATTTTGGAGCCAAATTCTGGCTCTCTGCACGTATTCGCAGTTTGAAATTACGACTTTTTATACCAAAATATGCCAATTACTTAACGCGCCGATGAGTCACATTTTGCCCAAACCCTCCCTGCAGTTTTCAAAACATCCCAAACATCCCAAATTCGACGCTTGAACCATATTTTTGAGCCAAATTCTGGCTCTCTGCACGTATTCGCAGTTTGAAATTACGACTTATTATACCGAAAATATACCAATTACTGAAAGCTGCGATAGGTCACATTTTGCCCAAACCCATTTGCAGTTTTCGAAATATCAAAAACGTCCCAAATACGACCCTTGAAGAATATTTTGGAGCCAATATCTGGCTCTCTGCACGTATTCGCAGTATGAAATTACGACTTTTTATACCGAAAATATGCCAGTTACTGAAAGCGGCGATGGATCATATTTTGCCCAAGCCCTCTTTGCAGTTTTCAAAATATCCCAAACGTCCCAAATTCGACGCTTGAGCCATATTGTGGAGCCAAATTCTGGCTCGCGGCACGTTTTCGCAGTTTGAAATTAAGAATTTTATACCGAAAATATGCCAATTACTGAACGCTCCGATGAGTAACATTTTGCCCAAACCCTCCCTGCAGTTTTCAAAACATCCCAAACATCCCAAATTCGACGCTTGAACCATATTTTGGAGCCAAATTCTGGCTCTCTGCACGTATTCGCAGTTTGATATTACGACGTTTTATACAGAAAAAATGCCAATTACTGAGCGCGCCGATGAATCACATTTTGCCCAAGTCCTCCCTGTAGTTTTCAAAATATCCCAAACATCCCAAATTCGACACTTGAACCATATTTTGAAGCCAAATTCTGGCTCTCTGCACGTATTCGCAGTATGAAATTACGACTTTTTATACCGAAAATATGCCAGTTACTGAAAGCAGCGATGGATCACATTTTGCCCAAGCCCTCCCTGCAATTTTTAAAATATCCCAAACGTCCCAAATTCGACGCTTGAGCCATACTTTGGAGCCAAATTCTGGCTCTCGGCACGTTTTCGCAGTTTGAAATTACGAATTTTATAACAAAAATATGCCAATTACTGAGAGCGGCGATGGGTCACAGTTTGCCCACATTCACCCTGCAGTTTTGAAAATATCCCAAACATCCCAAGTTCGACTCTTAAGCCATATTTTAGCGCCAAATTCTGTCTCTGCACGTATTCGCAGTTTGAAATTACGACTTTTTATACCGAAAATATGCCAATTATTGAGAGCGGCGATGGGTCACAGTTTGCCCAACCCGACCCTGCAGTTTTGAAAATATCCAAAACATCCCAAATTCGACTATTGAGCAATATTTTGGAGCAAAATTCTTGCTCTCTGCACGTATTCGCAGTTTGATATTACGACGTTTTATACAGAAAAAATGCCAATTACTGAGAGCGGCGATGGATCACATTTTGCCCAAACCCTCTCTGCAGTTTTCAAAATATCCCAAACATTCTAAATTCGACAATTGAACCATATTTTGGAGCCAAATTCTGACTCTCTGCACGTATTCGCAGTTTGAAATTACGACTTTTTATACCGAAAATATACCAAATACTGAAAGCGGCGATGGGTCACATTTTGCCCAAACCCCTCTGCAGTTTTCGAAATATGCCAAACATCCGAAATACGACCCTTGAGGAATATTTTGGAGCCAATTTCTGACTCTCTGCACGTATTCGCAGTATGAAATTCCGACTTTTTATACCGAAAATATGCCAGTTACTGAAAGCGGCGATGGATCAGATATTGCCCAATCCCTTTCTGCAGTTTTAAAAATTTCCCAAACGTCCCAAATTTGACGCTTGAGCCATATTTTGGAGCCAAATTCTAGCTCTCAGCACGTTTTCGCAGTTTGAAATTACGAATTTTATACCGATAATATGCCAATTACTGAAAGAGGCGATGGGTCACAGTTTGCCCAAATTCACCTTGCAGTTTTGAAAATATCTCAAACATCCCAAATTCGACTCTTGAGCCATATTTTGGAACCAAACTCTGGCTCTCTGCACGTATTCGCAGTTTGAAATTACGACTTTTTATACCGATTATATGCCAATTACTGGGATCAGCGATGGGTCACATTTTCCCCAAACCCTCCCTGTAGTTTTAAAAATATCACAAACGTCCCAAATTCGACCCTTGAACCATATTTTGTAGCCAAATTCTGGCTCTTTGCACGTATTCGCAGTTCGATATTCCGACTTTTTATACCGACAATATGCCAAATACTGAAAGCGGCGACGAGTCACATTTTGCCCAAACCCCGCCTGCAGTTTTCAAAATATCCCAAACATCCCAAATTCGACCCTTGAGCCATATTTTGGAGCCAAATTCTGGCTCTCTGCACGTATTCGCAGTTTGAAATTACGACTTTTTATACCAAAATATGCCAATTACTTAACGCGCCGATGAGTCACATTTTGCCCAAACCCTCCCTGCAGTTTTCAAAACATCCCAAACATCCCAAATTCGACGCTTGAACCATATTTTTGAGCCAAATTCTGGCTCTCTGCACGTATTCGCAGTTTGAAATTACGACTTATTATACCGAAAATATACCAATTACTGAAAGCTGCGATAGGTCACATTTTGCCCAAACCCATTTGCAGTTTTCGAAATATCAAAAACGTCCCAAATACGACCCTTGAAGAATATTTTGGAGCCAATATCTGGCTCTCTGCACGTATTCGCAGTATGAAATTACGACTTTTTATACCGAAAATATGCCAGTTACTGAAAGCGGCGATGGATCATATTTTGCCCAAGCCCTCTTTGCAGTTTTCAAAATATCCCAAACGTCCCAAATTCGACGCTTGAGCCATATTGTGGAGCCAAATTCTGGCTCGCGGCACGTTTTCGCAGTTTGAAATTAAGAATTTTATACCGAAAATATGCCAATTACTGAACGCTCCGATGAGTAACATTTTGCCCAAACCCTCCCTGCAGTTTTCAAAACATCCCAAACATCCCAAATTCGACGCTTGAACCATATTTTGGAGCCAAATTCTGGCTCTCTGCACGTATTCGCAGTTTGATATTACGACGTTTTATACAGAAAAAATGCCAATTACTGAGCGCGCCGATGAATCACATTTTGCCCAAGTCCTCCCTGTAGTTTTCAAAATATCCCAAACATCCCAAATTCGACACTTGAACCATATTTTGAAGCCAAATTCTGGCTCTCTGCACGTATTCGCAGTATGAAATTACGACTTTTTATACCGAAAATATGCCAGTTACTGAAAGCAGCGATGGATCACATTTTGCCCAAGCCCTCCCTGCAATTTTTAAAATATCCCAAACGTCCCAAATTCGACGCTTGAGCCATACTTTGGAGCCAAATTCTGGCTCTCGGCACGTTTTCGCAGTTTGAAATTACGAATTTTATAACAAAAATATGCCAATTACTGAGAGCGGCGATGGGTCACAGTTTGCCCACATTCACCCTGCAGTTTTGAAAATATCCCAAACATCCCAAGTTCGACTCTTAAGCCATATTTTAGCGCCAAATTCTGTCTCTGCACGTATTCGCAGTTTGAAATTACGACTTTTTATACCAAAATATGCCAGTTACTGAACGCGCCGATGAGTCACATTTTGCCCAAACCCTCCCTGCAGTTTTCAAAATATCCCAAACATCCCAAATTCGACTATTGAGCAATATTTTGGAGCCAATTTCTGGCTCTCTGCACGTATTCGCAGTATGAAATTACGACTTTTTATACCGAAAATATGCCAGTTACTGAAAGCAGCGATGGATCACATTTTGCCCAAGACCTCTCTGCAGTTTTCAAAATATCCCAAACGTCCCAAATTCGAAGCTTGATCCATATTTAGGAGCCAATTTCTGGCTCTCTGCACGTATTCGCAGTTTGATATTACGACTTTTTATACAGAAAAAATGCAAATTACTGAGAGCGGCGATGGATCACATTTTGCCCAAACCCTCTCTACAGTTTTCAAAATATCCCAAACATCCCAAATTCGACGCTTGAACCATATTTTGTAGCCAAATTCTGGCTCTTTGCACGTATTCGCAGTTTGAAATTACGACTTTTTATACCGACAATATGCCAAATACTGAAAGCGGCGATGAGTCACATTTTGCCCAAACCAGGGCTGCAGTTGTCAAAATATCCCAAACATCCCAAATTCGACGCTTGGGCCATAATAAGGAGCCAAATTCTGGCTCTCTGCATGTATTCGCAGTTTGAATTTACGAATTTTATACCGAAAACATGCCAAATACTGAAAGCGGCGACTAGTCACATTTTGCCCAAACCCCGCCTGCAGTTTTCAAAATATCCCAAACATCCTAAATTCGACCCTTGAGCCATATTTTGTAGCCAAATTCTGGTTCTTTGCACGTATTCGCAGTTTGATATTACGACTTTTTATACCGACAATATGCCAAATACTGAAAGCGGCGATGAGTCACATTTTGCCCAAACCCCCCCCTGCAGTTTTCAAAATATCCCAAACATCCCAAATTCGACCCTTGAGCCATATTTTGGAGCCAAATTCTGGCTCTCTGCACGTATTCGCAGTTTGAAATTACGACTTTTTATACCGACAATATACCAAATACTGAAAGCGGCGATGAGTCACATTTTGCCCAAAGCCCCTCTGCAGTTGTCAAAATATCCCAAACATCCCGAATTTGAAGCTTGAGCAAAATTTTGGAGCCAAATTCTCGCTCTCTGCACGTATTCGCAGTTTGAAGTTACGACTTTTTATACCGAATATATGCAAATTACTGGGATCAGCGATGTGTCACGTTTTGCCCAAACCATCCCTGCAGTTTTAAAAATATCGCAAACATCCCAAATTCGACTCTTGAACCATATTTTTTGGAGCCAAATTCTGGCTTTCTGCCCGCATTCGCAGTTTCAAATTACGACTTTTTATGCAGACAAAATGCCAATTACTGAAAGCGGCGATGGATCACATTTTCCCCAAATCCTCCCTGCAGTTTTCAAAATATCCCAAACATCCCAAATTCGTCGCTTGAACCATATTTTGAAGCCAAATTCTGGCTCTCTGCACGTATTCGCAGTTTGAATTTACGAATTTTATACCGAAAATATGCCAATTACTGAGAGCGGCGATGGGTCACAGTTTGCCTAAACCCACCTTGCAGTTTTGAAATTATCCCAAACATCCCAAATTCGACGCTTAAACCATATTTTGAAGCCAAATTCTGGCTCTCTGCACGTATTCGCAGTTTGAAATTACGACTTTTTATACCGAAATTATGCCAGTTACTGAAAGCAGCGATGGATCACATTCTGCCCAAACCCTCGCTGCAGTTTTTAAAATATCCCAAACATCCCAAATTCGACGCATGGGTCATATTAAGGAACCAAATTCTTGCTCTCTGCATGTATTCGCAGTTTGAAATTACGATTTTTTTTACCGAATATATGCCAATTCCTGGGATCAGCGATGTGTCACATTTTGCCCAAACCCTCCCTGCAGTTTTAAAAATATCACAAACATCCCAAATTCGACGCTTGAACCATATTTTGTAGCCAAATTCTGGCTCTTTGCACGTATTTGCAGTTTGAAATTATGACTTTGTATACCAAAATATGCCAATTACTTAACGCCCCGATTAGTCACATTTTACCCAAACCCTCCCTGCAGTTTTCAAAATATCCCAAACATCCCAAATTTGACGCTTGAGCCATATTTTGGAGCCAAATTCTAGCTCTCGGCACATTTTCGCAGTTTGAAATTACGAATTTTATAACGAAAATATGCCAATTACTGAGAGCGGCGATGGGTCACAATTTGCCCAAATTCACCCTGCAGTTTTGAAAATATCTCAAACATCCCAAATTCGACTCTTGAGCCATATTTTGGAGCCATATTCTGGCTTTCTGCCCGCATTCGCAGTTTCAAATTACGACTTTTTATACAGACAAAATGCCAATTACTGAAAGCGGCGATGGATCACATTTTCCCCAAATCCTCCCTGCAGTTTTCAAAATATCCCAAACATCCCAAATTCGACGCTTGGGCCATATTAAGGAGCCAAATTCTGGCTCTCTTCACGTATTCGCAGTTTAAAATTGCGAATTTTTATACCGAATATATACCAATTACTGGGATCAGCGATGGGTCACATTTGGCCCAAACCCTCCCTGCAGTTTTAAAAATATCACAAACATCCCAACTTCGACTCTTGAACCATATTTTGAAGCCAAATTCTGGCTCTCTGCACGTATTCGCAGTTTAATATTACGACTTTTTATACAGAAAAAATGCCAATTACTGAAAGCGGCGATGGATCACATTTTGCCCAAACCCTCGCTACAATTTTCAAAATATGCCAAACATCCCAAATTCGACCCTTGAACCATATTTTGGAGCCAAACTCTGGCTCTCTGCACGTATTCGCAGTTTGAAATTACGACTTTTTATACCGAATATATACAAATTACTGGGATCAGCGATGGGTCACATTTTGCCAAAACCCTCCCTGCAGTTTTAAAAATATCACAAACATCCCAAATTCGACGCTTGAACCATATTTTGTAGCAAAATTCTGGCTCTTTGCACGTATTCGCAGTTTGATATTACGAATTTTTATACCGAAAATATGCCAAATACTGAAAGCGGCGACTAGTCACATTTTGCCCAAACCCCGCCTGCAGTTTTCAAAATATCCCAAACATCCTAAATTCGACCCTTGAGCCATATTTTGTAGCCAAATTCTGGTTCTTTGCACGTATTCGCAGTTTGATATTACGACTTTTTATACCGACAATATGCCAAATACTGAAAGCGGCGATGAGTCACATTTTGCCCAAACCCCCCCCTGCAGTTTTCAAAATATCCCAAACATCCCAAATTCGACCCTTGAGCCATATTTTGGAGCCAAATTCTGGCTCTCTGCACGTATTCGCAGTTTGAAATTACGACTTTTTATACCGACAATATACCAAATACTGAAAGCGGCGATGAGTCACATTTTGCCCAAAGCCCCTCTGCAGTTGTCAAAATATCCCAAACATCCCGAATTTGAAGCTTGAGCAAAATTTTGGAGCCAAATTCTCGCTCTCTGCACGTATTCGCAGTTTGAAGTTACGACTTTTTATACCGAATATATGCAAATTACTGGGATCAGCGATGTGTCACGTTTTGCCCAAACCATCCCTGCAGTTTTAAAAATATCGCAAACATCCCAAATTCGACTCTTGAACCATATTTTTTGGAGCCAAATTCTGGCTTTCTGCCCGCATTCGCAGTTTCAAATTACGACTTTTTATGCAGACAAAATGCCAATTACTGAAAGCGGCGATGGATCACATTTTCCCCAAATCCTCCCTGCAGTTTTCAAAATATCCCAAACATCCCAAATTCGTCGCTTGAACCATATTTTGAAGCCAAATTCTGGCTCTCTGCACGTATTCGCAGTTTGAATTTACGAATTTTATACCGAAAATATGCCAATTACTGAGAGCGGCGATGGGTCACAGTTTGCCTAAACCCACCTTGCAGTTTTGAAATTATCCCAAACATCCCAAATTCGACGCTTAAACCATATTTTGAAGCCAAATTCTGGCTCTCTGCACGTATTCGCAGTTTGAAATTACGACTTTTTATACCGAAATTATGCCAGTTACTGAAAGCAGCGATGGATCACATTCTGCCCAAACCCTCGCTGCAGTTTTTAAAATATCCCAAACATCCCAAATTCGACGCATGGGTCATATTAAGGAACCAAATTCTTGCTCTCTGCATGTATTCGCAGTTTGAAATTACGATTTTTTTTACCGAATATATGCCAATTCCTGGGATCAGCGATGTGTCACATTTTGCCCAAACCCTCCCTGCAGTTTTAAAAATATCACAAACATCCCAAATTCGACGCTTGAACCATATTTTGTAGCCAAATTCTGGCTCTTTGCACGTATTTGCAGTTTGAAATTATGACTTTGTATACCAAAATATGCCAATTACTTAACGCCCCGATTAGTCACATTTTACCCAAACCCTCCCTGCAGTTTTCAAAATATCCCAAACATCCCAAATTTGACGCTTGAGCCATATTTTGGAGCCAAATTCTAGCTCTCGGCACATTTTCGCAGTTTGAAATTACGAATTTTATAACGAAAATATGCCAATTACTGAGAGCGGCGATGGGTCACAATTTGCCCAAATTCACCCTGCAGTTTTGAAAATATCTCAAACATCCCAAATTCGACTCTTGAGCCATATTTTGGAGCCATATTCTGGCTTTCTGCCCGCATTCGCAGTTTCAAATTACGACTTTTTATACAGACAAAATGCCAATTACTGAAAGCGGCGATGGATCACATTTTCCCCAAATCCTCCCTGCAGTTTTCAAAATATCCCAAACATCCCAAATTCGACGCTTGGGCCATATTAAGGAGCCAAATTCTGGCTCTCTTCACGTATTCGCAGTTTAAAATTGCGAATTTTTATACCGAATATATACCAATTACTGGGATCAGCGATGGGTCACATTTGGCCCAAACCCTCCCTGCAGTTTTAAAAATATCACAAACATCCCAACTTCGACTCTTGAACCATATTTTGAAGCCAAATTCTGGCTCTCTGCACGTATTCGCAGTTTAATATTACGACTTTTTATACAGAAAAAATGCCAATTACTGAAAGCGGCGATGGATCACATTTTGCCCAAACCCTCGCTACAATTTTCAAAATATGCCAAACATCCCAAATTCGACCCTTGAACCATATTTTGGAGCCAAACTCTGGCTCTCTGCACGTATTCGCAGTTTGAAATTACGACTTTTTATACCGAATATATACAAATTACTGGGATCAGCGATGGGTCACATTTTGCCAAAACCCTCCCTGCAGTTTTAAAAATATCACAAACATCCCAAATTCGACGCTTGAACCATATTTTGTAGCAAAATTCTGGCTCTTTGCACGTATTCGCAGTTTGATATTACGAATTTTTATACCGAAAATATGCCAAATACTGAAAGCGGCGACTAGTCACATTTTGCCCAAACCCCGCCTGCAGTTTTCAAAATATCCCAAACATCCTAAATTCGACCCTTGAGCCATATTTTGTAGCCAAATTCTGGTTCTTTGCACGTATTCGCAGTTTGATATTACGACTTTTTATACCGACAATATGCCAAATACTGAAAGCGGCGATGAGTCACATTTTGCCCAAACCCCCCCCTGCAGTTTTCAAAATATCCCAAACATCCCAAATTCGACCCTTGAGCCATATTTTGGAGCCAAATTCTGGCTCTCTGCACGTATTCGCAGTTTGAAATTACGACTTTTTATACCGACAATATACCAAATACTGAAAGCGGCGATGAGTCACATTTTGCCCAAAGCCCCTCTGCAGTTGTCAAAATATCCCAAACATCCCGAATTTGAAGCTTGAGCAAAATTTTGGAGCCAAATTCTCGCTCTCTGCACGTATTCGCAGTTTGAAGTTACGACTTTTTATACCGAATATATGCAAATTACTGGGATCAGCGATGTGTCACGTTTTGCCCAAACCATCCCTGCAGTTTTAAAAATATCGCAAACATCCCAAATTCGACTCTTGAACCATATTTTTTGGAGCCAAATTCTGGCTTTCTGCCCGCATTCGCAGTTTCAAATTACGACTTTTTATGCAGACAAAATGCCAATTACTGAAAGCGGCGATGGATCACATTTTCCCCAAATCCTCCCTGCAGTTTTCAAAATATCCCAAACATCCCAAATTCGTCGCTTGAACCATATTTTGAAGCCAAATTCTGGCTCTCTGCACGTATTCGCAGTTTGAATTTACGAATTTTATACCGAAAATATGCCAATTACTGAGAGCGGCGATGGGTCACAGTTTGCCTAAACCCACCTTGCAGTTTTGAAATTATCCCAAACATCCCAAATTCGACGCTTAAACCATATTTTGAAGCCAAATTCTGGCTCTCTGCACGTATTCGCAGTTTGAAATTACGACTTTTTATACCGAAATTATGCCAGTTACTGAAAGCAGCGATGGATCACATTTTGCCCAAGCCCTCCCTGCAGTTTTCCAAATCTCCCAAACGGTCCAAACTCGACTCTTGAACCATATTTTGGCGCAAAGTTCTGTCTCTCTGCACGTATTTGCAGTTTGAAATTACGAATTTTTATACCAAAATATGCCAATTACTGAACGCGCCGATGAGTCACATTTTGCCCAAACCCTCCCTACATATTTCAAAATATCCAAAACATCCCAAATTTGAAGCTTGAGCAATATTTTGGAGCAAAACTCGCTCTCAGCACGTATTCGCAGTTTGAAACTACGACTTTTTTTTACCAAATATATGCCAATTACTGGCATCAGCGATGGGTCACATTTTGCTCAAACACTCCCTGCAGTTTTAAAAATATCACAAACATCCCAAATTCGACTCTTGAACCATATTTTGGAGCCAAATTCTGGCTCTCTGCACGTATTCGCTGTTTGAAATTACGACTTTTTATACAGAAAAAATGCCAATTACTGAAAGCGGCGATGGATCACATTTTGCCCAAACCCTCCCAGCAGTTTTCCAAATATCCCAAAAATCCCAAATTCGATGCTTGGGTCATATTAAGGAACGGAATTCTGGCTCTCTACATGTATTCGCAGTTTGAAATTACGAATTTATACCGAAAATATGCCAATTACTGTGAGCGGCGATGGGTCACAGTTTGCCTAAACCCACCTTGCAGTTTTGAAATTATCCCAAACATCCCAAATTCGACGCTTGAACCATATTTTGGCGCCAAATTCTGGCTCTCTGCACGTATTCGCAGTTTGAAATTACGACTTTTTATACCGAAAATATTCCAATTACTGAACGCGCCGATGAGCCACATTTTGCCCAAATCCTCCCTGCAGTTTTCAAAATATCCCAAACATACCAAATTCGACTATTGAGCCATATTTTGTAGCCAAACTCTGGCTCTCTGCACGTATTCACAGTTTGAAATTACGACTTTTTATACCGAATATATGCCAATTACTGGGATCAGCGATGGGTCACATTTTGCCCAAACCCTCCCTGCAGTTTTCAAAATATCCCAAACATCCCAAATTCGACTATTGAGCAATATTTTGGAGCCAAATTCTGGCTCATTGCATGTATTCGCAGTTTGAAATTACGAGTTTTTTTACCGAATATATGCCAATTACTGGGATCAGCGATGGGTCACATTTTGCCCGAACCCTCCCTGCAGTTTTAAAAATACCACAAACATCCCAAATTCGACGCTTGAACCATATTTTTTAACCAAATTCTGGCTCTTTGAACGTATTCGCAGTTTGAAATTATGACTTTTTATACAGAAAAAAATGCCAATTACTGAGCGCGGCGATGAGTCACATTTTGCCCAAACCCCCTTCCTGCAGTTTTCAAAATATCCCAAACATCCCAATTCGACCCTTGAGCAATATTTTGGAGCCAAATTCTGGCTCTATGCACGTATTCGCAGTTTGAAATTACGACTTTTTATACCAAAATATGCCAATTACTGAACGCGCCGATGAGTCACATTTTGCCCAAACCCTCCCTGCAGTTTTCAAAATATCCCAAACATCCCAAATTCGACTATTGAACAATATTTTGGAGCCAAACTCTGGCTCTCTGCACGTATTCACAGTTTGAAATTACGACTTTTTATACCGAATATATGCCAATTACTGGGATCAGCGATGGGTCACATTTTGCCCAAACCCTCCCTGCAGTTTTAAAATATCACAAACATCCCAAATTCGACGCTTGAACCATATTTTGGAGCCAAATTCTGGCTCTCTGCACGTATTCACAGTTTGAAATTACTACTTTTTATACCGAAAATATACCAATTACTAAAAGCGGCGATGGGTCAGATTTTGCCCAAACCCATCTGCAGTTTTCGAAATATCAAAAACATCCCAAATACGACCCTTGAAAAATATTTTGGAGCCAATTTCTGGCTCTCTGCACGTATTCGCAGTATGAAATTACGACTTTTTATACCGAAAATATGCCAGTTACTGAAAGCGGCGATGGATCATATTTTGCCCAAGCCCTCTTTGCAGTTTTCAAAATATCCCAAACGTCCCAAATTCGACGCTTGAGCCATATTTTGGAGCCATATTCTGGCTCTCGGCACGTTTTCGCAGTTTGAAATTAAGAATTTTATACCGAAAATATGCCAATTACTGAACGCTCCGATGAGTCACATTTTGCCCAAACCCTCCCTGCAGTTTTCAAAATATCCCAAACATCCCAAATTCGACTATTGAGCAATATTTTGGAGCCAAATTCTGGCTCATTGCATGTATTCGCAGTTTGAAATTACGAGTTTTTTTACCGAATATATGCCAATTACTGGGATCAGCGATGGGTCACATTTTGCCCGAACCCTCCCTGCAGTTTTAAAAATACCACAAACATCCCAAATTCGACGCTTGAACCATATTTTTTAACCAAATTCTGGCTCTTTGAACGTATTCGCAGTTTGAAATTATGACTTTTTATACAGAAAAAAATGCCAATTACTGAGCGCGGCGATGAGTCACATTTTGCCCAAACCCCCTTCCTGCAGTTTTCAAAATATCCCAAACATCCCAATTCGACCCTTGAGCAATATTTTGGAGCCAAATTCTGGCTCTATGCACGTATTCGCAGTTTGAAATTACGACTTTTTATACCAAAATATGCCAATTACTGAACGCGCCGATGAGTCACATTTTGCCCAAACCCTCCCTGCAGTTTTCAAAATATCCCAAACATCCCAAATTCGACTATTGAACAATATTTTGGAGCCAAACTCTGGCTCTCTGCACGTATTCACAGTTTGAAATTACGACTTTTTATACCGAATATATGCCAATTATTGGGATCAGCGATGGGTCACATTTTGCCCAAACCCTCCCTGCAGTTTTAAAATATCACAAACATCCCAAATTCGACGCTTGAACCATATTTTGGAGCCAAATTCTGGCTCTCTGCACGTATTCACAGTTTGAAATTACTACTTTTTATACCGAAAATATACCAATTACTAAAAGCGGCGATGGGTCAGATTTTGCCCAAACCCATCTGCAGTTTTCGAAATATCAAAAACATCCCAAATACGACCCTTGAAAAATATTTTGGAGCCAATTTCTGGCTCTCTGCACGTATTCGCAGTATGAAATTACGACTTTTTATACCGAAAATATGCCAGTTACTGAAAGCGGCGATGGATCATATTTTGCCCAAGCCCTCTTTGCAGTTTTCAAAATATCCCAAACGTCCCAAATTCGACGCTTGAGCCATATTTTGGAGCCATATTCTGGCTCTCGGCACGTTTTCGCAGTTTGAAATTAAGAATTTTATACCGAAAATATGCCAATTACTGAACGCTCCGATGAGTCACATTTTGCCCAAACCTTCCCTGCAGTTTTCAAAATATCCCAAACATCCCAAATTCGACTATTGAACAATATTTTGGAGCCAAATTCTGGCTCTCTGCACGTATTCGCAGTTTGAAATTACGACTTTTATACCGAATATATGCCAATTACTGGGATCAGCGATGGGTCACATTTTGCCCAAATCCTCCCTGCAGTTTTAAAAATACCACAAACATCCCAAACTCGACGCTCGAACCATATTTTGGAGCCAAATTCTGGCTCTCTGCACGTATTCACAGTTTGATATTACGACTTTTTATACAGAAAAAATACCAATTACTGAAAGCGGCGATGGGTCACATTTTGCCCAAACCCCTCTGCAGTTTTCGAAATATATCAAACATCCCAAATTCGACGCTTGGGCCATATTAAGGAGCCAAATTCTGGCTCTCTGCATGTATTCGCAGTTTGAAATTACGAATTTTATACCGAAAATTTGCCAATTACTGAGAGCAGCGATGGGTCACTGTTTGCCCAAACCCACCCTGCAGTTTTGAAAATATCGTAAACATCCCAAATTCGACGCTTGAGCCATATTTTGGAGCCAAGTTCTGGCTCTCTGCACGTATTCGCAGTTTGAAATTACGACTTTTTATACCGAGATTATGCCTGTTACTGAAAGCATCGATGGATCACATTTGGCCCAAGTGTAACACGGATTAGGTTCCTCTCTACTTATCTTTCCTTCTTTGCCCTCTACCCGTATTCTTACTTTTTAATCTCTACAAGGGACTCCAAAAACTTTTACCAAAGCCAACTCCACGCCACGTGGTCCTAAGACGATTGACTGACTTAGGATTCTACATCCAGTATGGCGTGACCTAGGTTTTGAGCAAAACCCTAGAGTCGCCTCTACGCTGCCACCACCAGACCAGTAACACAGAGCAATGATCGAGGTCTGGATCGATCACGCTAATTAATCAACCTTGGGGCTTGATCCCCACTATAACCGATGACCGTGGAAACTTAAGAGTGTGAAATTAATTACACGGGAATGATTCGATGTTAGAATCGATGTTAGAATCGGCGCCCAATCCAACTCTGCCTTGTGTGGACCACGTGACCAGGACAAGTATACACATAAAACACATGGAAATAATTAAAATGCAATTTATTACCTAATTAATTTATTAAAAGAAAAACTAAAACAAAATCTAAATATGTTCACTCCCTGTCACTTTAACACTCCCTACTTGACCTAAATGGCAAATGAGACTATCCCTATACATAACAATAGCAACTATACCTCTATGTTTTACCAGCTAAGCTGTTGGGCTGGTCTTGGGGAGAGGCAAGATGGTTGACCTCTCCCAGTTGCTCTGGAGTCCACACTGATCTGTCCTCGTCTGGCCTAGCCCAGACTAAAGCATTGTAACCTACCGCCTAGTCAAAGTTCTACCAAGTTACTAGCAAGGTTTAAGTTATAACAATTAACCTCTGTTGTACTTAATTGATCCAGACTGGTTGAATTATTTTACTGAAATTAAATTACACAAACCTCTAACGGCAGAGCTGTTCCCGATCCCCAAAATGGTTAATTGAACTTTGAGAAATAGTAGACATGTCAACCCTGATGACCTATGACCGCCGGTCACTCCGCCTTACAAGTTAGATCTGATTCGTGACGTCACTGATGGTGACTTAAACTCAATAATTAGAATACTCTTGATATTGTACCCAGTACTATTATACAATACAATTTTAATACAAAATGAATAAAGGCTAATTTCTCTAAATTACTGAATACTATAGGATGATTCATTATACGCAGCTATGAACAAAGCGTCGGTTATTTTCACCGCGAATTCCCCTGGGGGTCAGGTCCCCAGGTCACCACGCGGGCTCAGGTTCCCATTCTCTTTTGTCGATAAACCACTCTGGATAATTCTTACAACCAGCCTAGTTTGTTACAACCCCCCCCGCACAAGCACTTAGTAAACCTTGTTAATTTGTTAAAAATAACGAGGTTTAGTATCCAAACCCACAATTCAACTCATGCCACAAACAAAAGCTAACCTAACTAATAAAATTTGACAAATAATAGTCCAACATCATAATAAATATGTTCACATTTCATAAATTTCTCAGCTGTCAACTGACAGCAATCCTCTAACATCAGGAAACATACATCCTATCCTTACTGACATAGCTAAATAACATGTCCCTACTCTACCATCAAAGACTAGCTATTAAACTCTCTTGGCTCTTCACTAGCCAAGTCCATGTGTCCTCTAGAGCCGGCCACACCGTGCTCAAACATAAACATTAAAGTTATATCTTCAGACTGAACTTTCAGTCATCCGGGAGCGTACTACGGAACTATCAGGTACACATCCGTGTACTAACCACTCCCCATCAATGTCAACCTTGACATGTTAAGGAACACACCTAACGTTTATTACATGTATCTAAAAATAAAAAAAAAAAATCCTATACTATATCACAGGTTTCAGCTGACAGTACAGCCAAGTGTTCTCACTCACTAGAAGTGTCAATGTTTATATTGGTCCGCCTCTCCTGTGTTCAAACATTCTGAAAAAAATAGCACAACATAATTTTCCATAACCGTTTGTTCTGGGCTGAGACAATTACACAGGGGCTTCGATTTCGATTACTGACCAATTTATAGAGTAAAATTTTCATATATTATACCAGAATTATTTTTAAATCTGTTTTTCAACATTTATAAAGTATTGATTCTAAATCTGTTTTTCAACATTTAAACAAAAGTGTCCAGATATTCTTTACACAGATGTTCAGAGCCAACTTTGTTGTTTGTATCAATTGTTCATATTGTGTAATCGAAAAAAAAATCGATGCTGCTGGATGCTGAATGTAGTCGCTGACGATGACGGTGTCGATCTTGCTTCTTCTCATGTGTAGACATCAATACCTGGTCCTCTTGTACTCCCATCCGGTACTCCTGAATGACGACAGAGTGTAGTAGAGCTGAGTGCCAAGTGACAGCTGTAGAATACTGTTACTTCGGCCATTAATCTTGCTCTCGACAGTCCACACGCCTTCGTATCAATCACAGTTCACACGGTAGTCTTGATGTTAAACTTGACGTCGCAGATGACCACAGCAGAGCAGGACTGGATGTACCAACGGTGTCTCTTAGCAGGAGTGGTGTCAGAAGGTCGTAGAGGCGGGTTGCTTGTTTGCAGAACAGGTGAATCTCGTCTTCCATCATTGCTCACGTCATCTCAGGCGTTTCTTGATGTCACCAGGTTACTAGGCCGTAAACACCAACTGTGTATACCCTCGTACCGCCGACTTTAGGCTAAAGGAGACAATTTTGCGACCTTCTATTGGCGAGTCCCGGTACTCTGTAGGGAAACCGTGCCTTCCACCTGTGACCGCCTTACTTCCGCTTTCTTGTTACTTCAGATGACGTAATCATTAATCTTCCGGCGAAATTCTTGAGTACTGCTACGCGCTTTCCATTTCTTGACCTCTCCTCCAACACTGCTGGAATGGCTGCAATCTTGATGACGCAGCAGGTGGGTATTGGTGATCTCGAGACAGCTACCCCGGCGTTGTATGGCACCTCCGGTGACTGCTATAATGTGGACAGCTCGCTGGCCCTGACAACCTCGTTAGTGACGTGAGGCGTCGGCCGGGTGACTCTTGGACAGTCACTCATCCCCAAAGTAACTGATGTATGGGTTACTGGGTCTGGTGGGGGAGGGCTTTGTGTAACGTGCCTCCCCCCTCGGTCTTAACAGACAGGGGTTCACGTGTGGCTGGAACAACTGGGTCGGTGTACCAATCAGACCTGGGAACAGACAGACACTACACAGCGGAAGCATAGATATACTCTGGGTTTGGTGGGGGTGGAACCCAAGAGCACGGTAAAAGTTGCTACCTGAGTCAAGTATAGACATAGTACACCTCATTGCCTTTACAGGAAAATCTAATGAATACTAAATTATACTAACCAAGGAAGTTACTTTACTGTACAGCGCGAGATCTCGTCACCATAGGGTGGCGAGACTGCACCTGACTACTAATGAGCGATGACAGAGGATCATCCTCATCTTCTGACTCGTCGGTGAAGCCATGAGTCAGCACTGCTGAGTCAGGAACTAGACCCGCTGAAGGCAGTTCTAATTCCCCTCTAGCATGATAATGTTTCAATTTATTCACATGAATTGTCCTTTCCACCTGGTCCTCGAACACTCCTTTTATAACAAGATTAACCGGCCCCGCCCTTTTAATTACTCTATATGGTCCTCGCCACCTCGGAGCTAGTTTCCTGCTCTGATTGGCGGGCGCAGCCTTATTCACTCTCAATACGAGGCTTCCTTCCTTCAACTCAAGAGGGCGCACTTTCTTGTCATAAAAATGAGCATACCGAGTCCGTGCCTTCTTGGACGCTTCAGCTGCAATATTCCATGCATTTCTCATTTTTCCAAGGACCTCTGAAGGATAGTCCTCCCCGTATGCAACATTATGACTGTTAAGCAGACCTGAGGGGAAATTGCATGAATTACCAGTAAACAAATGAAGGGGTTGGGTGTTAATTGATTGGTGGATGGCAGTATTCAAGGCGAACTGAACATAGGGTAGGTGTTCATCCCAGGTGTTTGCATCATGTTCAGCAAGGATTGCAAGCATATCCTTGACTGAACGATTAGTCCGTTCCGTCATTCCGTTTGCTTGTGGGTGGTAGGCCGTTGTAAAAGCCGAAGTTGTCTCTAAAATCTTACAAACTTCTCTAAATATATTCCCATTGAATTCTTGACCCCGGTCAGAGACTAAAACTTTAGGAGGTCCGAATACAGTAACTAACCTACGCAAGAACGCATCTGCAACCGTACGAGAATCCTTCTGCGGTAATGCAACTAGTGTAGTGTATCTAGACAGATGGTCAACTAGCACCAACACATATCTGTTACCTGAATGACTGTGGTGTAAATCAATCAGATCGGCCCCCACACGATCTAACGGTTCACGAATTTCAGGAAATTCCTGAAGTGGGGCTTGTACCTTAAGGGTGCCTTTCCTCCTCTGGCAACGAGGGCACGACTTCACGAAATTGATTACCTCAGAAAGTAATCCTTGAAAATAAAATAGAGACTTTGCTTTTAAGTGCGTTTTAAAGATCCCCGGATGCCCTGCAATTTTTGAAGCATGCGCAAGCTTTAACGCTGATGACCGCAACGCGTCCGGAATAACTAGCTGAAATACTGCCCTATCATTCTGGCTATTCACATAATACAGGACGCCCTGTTTCATCTCAAAATCATGAATAGGTAAATTCTTTTTCGTTTTTGGGTATTTTCCTCCCTCTAAATACTCAATAATCTCTTTCCATCTAGGCTCGCTCATCTGGTATTCTCTCATTTTATCTGATGGAATGGTTTCAATATTTTCCTTAATCTGCATTGCCGCTATATTTCTACTTAGCGTATCTGGCACAACATGTGCTGGACCAGGCTTGTACAAGATCTGGAATGAGTGGGCCGAAAGTTCGTGAGACCAGCGTGACATTCGTGGGCATTTCGTTCGCTTTTTAAAAATGTGTGTTAATGCTCTATGGTCTGTGTAGATTACAAAATGCCGCTGAAATAGGTAAGGTTCGAAATACCTAACTGATTCTACTACTGCCAGTGCCTCCCGATTCGTAGCTGAATAACGAACTTCAGGTCCTTTGACCTTCCTACTGAAATAGGCTACTAGATGGGGTAAATTATCCGCATCTCGCTGAATTAAGCACCCGCCAATAGCAATACCGCTGGCGTCAGTGTGCACTTCCCACTCTTTCTCAAAATCAGGAATAGCCAATACCGGTGTCGTGATTAGTTGGTCTTTCAGTTTGCGATAGGCCTCGTCATGTTCAGATTTCCACACAAACTTCGCATTTTTCTTTGTCAGATCAGTCAGGGGTGCTGAAATGCCAGCGAAACCTTCAATGTGACGACGAAAATATCCGGCCACCCCCAAAAACCTACGCACGTCCTTTGCTGTCCTTGGAGTAGGCATGTCAGCAATGGCGCGGCAAGAGTCTGGGTCAGGTCGGATACCGCCTGGGCACACCTGGAACCCCAGAAATTTGAATTTCTGAGCCGCCAGAGTGCACTTCTGAACATTCAGCCTGAAGCCTGCCTGATCTAACAACTTCAAAGTCTCAGTCAAGTCCTGCAGGTGTTCCTCAAACGTCCTGGAATATATCACAACATCACCCAGGTACGCTAAAGAATGCCTACCCAGTACCGGACTAAGGATAAAGTTGATGGCCCTCTGAAACGACGAAGGCGCTGTCTTCAAACCAAACGGCATCCTACGGAATTGATAAGTGTGCCTACCATCCGAGAATGCTGTTTTTTCCCTATCCTGTTCTGCCACCGGAATCGCCCAGTACGCCGATTTTGCGTCAAGAGTTGAGAAATATTTAGCCGCACCAAATTGATCGATTATCTCCTGTATTCGGGGCAACGGATACACATCACCCTTAGTTAGTTCGTTCACCTTCCGGTAGTCAACACAGAAACGATAACTACCGTCCGGTTTCCGAACTAGCACAACAGGAGAGAGCCACGGTGACGTACTAGGCTCTATCACGCCCTGTCTCAACATTTTCTGGCACTCCTCCCTGATAATGTTCTTTGCCTGTTCCGACAACCTCCACTGTCTTGTGTACACAGGCAAATGGTCACCAGTTGGAATGGTGTGCTCGATCTTATCAAGGAGACCAATCTGGTCATCCTCTGTCGCAAACAATTTCGGGAATTTTCGTAAAACTCCTCTCAGTGCCTTCCTATCCGCCTGTGCAACATGTTGCAAATCAAGTGCTGATATTAATTTTTCCACTTCCTCTACATTCTGTGCAACATTTCTCGTTTCGTATTGTACTTTGGATGGTGTTTTAGTGTTCAACATGTTCAGTGCACTACATTGTGCAGTGACGGCTGGCGTCTCAGCTGACTCATGGTGAAAGATTTCTGTGTCCTCCACCATGGTTCCCTGAGATACCCTATCACCTGCCCTGAAGCGAAAAGTCTTATGTGAAAGATTGACAACTGGAATGAGTGCACCTTTATCGAGCACTACAACTAAGTGATGAGGAATTAATAAACTATCACATCTCCCAGCCACCTGAAGGGTGGTACCTGGTTGTATGTGACGTCCCACGGCTACTTTAATAAATTTAACAGAATGTGGTGGGCAACTCTGTTTGGTCAATGCGTGCAATGCGCATGACCTCTTAACTGTGTCTGGAAGAGACTTAAAAATCAATTTTGGATAGTGCGCATTATATTTCAGCTTCCTCTTAATTGAAGCTACAACTGGGGGATGGTCGATCATCTCCACTGGGTAGGAAGTCTGTCCCAACTGCAACCTGCAGTTCCTAGCCCCTTTTTGAGCAGACAAGGAATAATCAAATAGCGACAGAAAATCAGTTCCCATTAAGATGTGACCAGGAAAATCAAGGTTCTCTACGATCGTACATGTGTGAGGCTGCAATTCCCCATCAATCTCAAAATTAACTGTACCTTGACCTACGATCTCAATCTTTTCCCCATTGACCGCTGTTAATGTCTTTGCGCAACGTTGAAGACGTGCATACTTAAAATTGCTGAAGGTTGACTTTTTAATTACCGTTGCCTGGCTTCCTGTATCAACAAAAGCTGTCAATCTCACACCTTCCACTTTCACCTCAAAAGTAAGCCTACCATCACTAGGAGCCTGCTTTCATGCTTTCGTAGGAGTGACTTCGCAATCCCTCTGTATATGCCCGCGCTTCCAGCAGGAGTAACACCTCCGCGGATCTCTGTTGGTACCCCGCGCAGGGTGGCTCGAACTTGCAGCTGAGGGCTGCTTCCCGCCTGATGAACCCGCGCCACAGTTCCTCGGCTTGGCTCCCTCGCCTTTACTTAACGCCTCTACATATGGCGACAACTGAGTGCCCGGCGTCTACGTGCGCATCTGCCTGTCTAAGGCTGTGGCGGCCTGGGGTTGGGGTGTGGATGGAGGTTGGGGTTGAGGTATGGTGTGGGTGGCCTGGGGTTGGGGTGTGGATGGAGGTTGGGGTTGAGGTATGGTGTGGGTGGTCTCGGGTTGGGGTGTGGATGGAGGTTGGGGTTGAGGTATGGTGTGGGTGACCTCAGGTTGGGGTGTGGATTGAGGTTGGGGTGGGTATGAGGTCGCCTGGGGTTGGAATGGGTATGGGGTGGCCTGGGGTTGGAATGGGTATGGGGTGGCCTGGGGTTGGAATGGGTATGGGTATGGGGTGGCCTGGGGTTGGAATGGGTATGGAGTGGCCTGGGGTTGGGGGAAGGGTTGGTATGGGAACTGAGGATGGGGTTGGTATGGGAATTGAGGATGGGGTTGGTACGGGAATTGAGGATGGGGTTGGTATGGGAGGTGGGGTTGGGGTTGTTGTAGTGACGGATGAGGTGTACCTGAGCGGTCCCCAGTGGTGTCGGAAGAGGTGCTGTCCTCTACACTTCCACTCCCACTGGTCCCTACTGACTGGTCACTGTCTGGCTTAAACATTTTCTGAGGTTTCTGGTGTGCCACGTCTCTTCTAAACTACCCTTTAGTACACCCTCGACCCGGACTCACTACAACCGTGATCTTATACAAAATAAAAAAAAATCACAACTCTTTTCCAAGAGAAAACTACTACATTCCCAAAGTAGGAAATACACCGATTTATCGAAAGAATCGCTGAAGTTACTCCAATGAATGAGTGTCTGCCCCGCACTCGTGTCTGCCCGTGAAATATCCCGCAGTTCTATTGCTGAAACCTAAGTCCTTTACGTTAAAAAAATTAAAGAATCTAATTTATATAAAACAATTTAAATGATAACGCAACTAACGCGCAGCACTCGTGATGGATTAATAAAGAATATTTACTATACTTGAATACTAAACGCGCTTGAAGTGAGCAGCGTGGCCCCTGATGACTGATGGAGCGGGACCAGCTGCGCTGAAAAAAAAACTAAGTCCCGCGCTTTTTCGCTTAAACGCTGAAAAATCAAAATTTTTGTTCTGAAGGAAAATAACTAGTTTTACGTTAATAAACCGCTCTAGCGATTAATATAGACACCCAGGACATATATATGCTTACCAAAAATTGAATTTTTATAAAAAACTGCGTTTTTACTCAATTGCTGGACTCTGCCAATTTTTCTGACTCCGAGGGAAAAATATTCTATCACCCCAAATATCACAAAACTCCTTTAATTCACAAAATTTGGGTTTCTCGATCCCAGATATAAATACGTTATTATTTACTACGACGTTGTATGCAGAACAATACTGACACATCGGGCGGTTTCAACACTCACTAATTCGAATTTTCGTCAAAATCCGAGATTTTCACCTCAAATGGACTTTGACAAAATTACAACACGATTTTCTCGAAAAATAACTAAATTCGGCAAAAATGTTATTATCACTGTTTAATGCCTTACGGACAGAATTACGTCCCTTGCGCGCACTAGAGAGTAATACTGACCCTAGAATATACACAAAACATGAAAATTCGAATTTTCGCCAAAAAGTCAGATTGTAGCCCAAGCTGGACTTAGAAAATTTTCCACCTACGTTTCTACTGAAAACAGAATTCTAAGTCTAAAAACACAATTCTACCGTCTTACTGGTAAAAAACTAGAAACTATCACTCGCATCAACTGGAGAATCCTAATGACGCCCAGAACATACACGTGACCCACGAATACAAATTAATTACAGTTAACGACTTTCCGACGTTGACTTAGCCGAAAACTTATCCCAAAATACTTAGAAATATTCCACGGACAAATAACATTTACACGCAACTTACTATCCCTTAAACTCGTTCACTTACTATAGTGACCGACCAATAGCCCTAAGTCCAGAGGATTAACTACACTCTAGCAACAACGCCTCTGACTTAGACTAATACAACAGGGAATAGCAAAGCTTAATGTACGCACTTAGCCTAATATGCAAGAAAATGCTAAACACTTTGATAAAAAAAATTTTTTTAACCGGGGATTGAATGTAAGGAAAAAAAAAATTAATCTCTAGAACAACGAAAATAAACGGAAATTACTTTATAAATTTAAGTATACTTAATTCAAAAATGCACTCGACTTAATCTTATAATTGCTCCTACCGGCTCGCCGTACCACACCTAGCCTAGGGGTCACGACCATCTAGGTTCCAACAGAGCGACACGCAGCTTTCAGCAACAATTATGACTAGGGACGACTCAACCTCCACTAAGTGTGCGATCACTTAGTTGTTGAATCGCTGCTAGGTAGGTTACTAGTCCGTCCCTCGGAGGCCGCAACGCCCTTCACGGATTTCCGTTTTTCCTAGCGTTTTGGGTCGTCTAATAACGCCCTCGGACTATCTACTGGCGTCCGACAGATATATCCGCCCCGACAGCCCTCAAGGAACTGCTGTTGAGAGTATGGCGGCTCCCAACACCTCTGAATTAATTGCAATGGGTTGAGTATGGTACCCAGTCCAATCAACTCGGAGCGGTCTCCTTTTCAATAAATCTATTTTAACAGCCTAATCTTACTAACTAAACCTTAATCATATCAGCCCGCATGACCCAAGATTCGCCAATCCCCACTCAAACGCACTGTTGTGAGGCGCACTGCTAATCCTGGCCCGCGGCTGTCTCCTTAGCATCCGCGCACGTGTTCGAACGGCTAGACGCGTGAGCCTTTCAACAATTTCAAACAAAATTGTTGAAACCACCGCTGTGCACCATTGTAACACGGGTTAGGTTCCTCTCTACTTATCTTTCCTTCTTTGCCCTCTACCCGTATTCTTACTTTTTAATCTCTACAAGGGACTCCAAAAACTTTTACCAAAGCCAACTCCACGCCACGTGGTCCTAAGACGATTGACCGACTTAAGATTCTACAACCAGTATAGCGTGACCTAGGTTTTGAGCAAAACCCTAGAGTCGCCTCTACGCTGCCACCACCAGACCAGTAACACAGAGCAATGATCGAGGTCTGGATCGATCATGCTAATTAATCAACCTTGGGGCTTGATCCCCACTATAACCGATGACCGTGGAAACTTAAGAGTGTGAAATTAATTACACGGGAATGATTCGATGTTAGAATCGATGTTAGAATCGGCGCCCAATCCAACTCTGCCTTGTGTGGACCACGTGACCAGGACAAGTATACACATAAAACACATGGAAATAATAAAAATGCAATTTATTACCTAATTAATTTATTAAAAGAAAAACTAAAACAAAATCTAAATATGTTCACTCCCTGTCACTTTAACACTCCCTACTTGACCTGAATGGCAAATGAGACTATCCCTATACATAACAATAGCAACTATACCTCTATGTTTTACCAGCTAAGCTGTTGGGCTGGTCTTGGGGAGAGGCAAGATGGTTGACCTCTCCCAGTTGCTCTGGAGTCCACACTGATCTGTCCTCGTCTGGCCTAGCCCAGACTAAAGCATTGTAACCTTCCGCCTAGTCAAAGTTCTACCAAGTTACTAGCAAGGTTTAAGTTATAACAATTAACCTCTGTTGTACTTAATTGATCCAGACTGGTTGAATTATTTTACTGAAATTAAATTACACAAACCTCTAACAGCAGAGCTGTTCCCGATCCCCAAAATGGTTAATTGAACTTTGAGAAATAGTAGACATGTCAACCCTGATGACCTATGACCGCCGGTCACTCCGCCTTACAAGTTAGATCTGATTCGTGACGTCACTGATGGTGACTTAAACTCAATAATTAGAATACTCTTGATATTGTACCCAGTACTATTATACAACACAATTTTAATACAAAATGAATAAAGGCTAATTTCTCTAAATTACTGAATACTATAGGATGATTCATTATACGCAGCTATGAACAAAGCGTCGGTTATTTTCACCGCGAATTCCCCTGGGGGTCAGGTCCCCAGGTCACCACGCGGGCTCAGGTTCCCATTCTCTTTTGTCGATAAACCACTCTGGATAATTCTTACAACCAGCCTAGTTTGTTACAACCCCCCCGCACAAGCACTTAGTAAACCTTGTTAATTTGTTAAAAATAACGAGGTTTAGTATCCAAACCCACAATTCAACTCATGCCACAAACAAAAGCTAACCTAACTAATAAAATTTGACAAATAATAGTCCAACATCATAATAAATATGTTCACATTTCATAAATTTCTCAGCTGTCAACTGACAGCAATCCTCTAACATCAGGAAACATACATCCTATCCTTACTGACATAGCTAAATAACATGTCCCTACTCTACCATCAAAGACTAGCTATTAAACTCTCTTGGTTCTTCACTAGCCAAGTCCATGTGTCCTCTAGAGCCGGCCACACCGTGCTCAAACATAAACATTAAAGTTATAACTTCAGACTGAACTTTCAGTCATCCGGGAGCGTACTACGGAACTATCAGGTACACATCCGTGTACTAACCACTCCCCATCAATGTCAACCTTGACATTTTCAGGAACACACCTAACGTTTATTACATGTATCTAAAAATATAAAAAAAATTCCTATACTATATCACAGGTTTCAGCTGACTGTACAGCCGAGTGTTCTCACTCACTAGAAGTGTCAATGTTTATATTGGTCCGCCTCTCCTGTGTTCAAACATTCTGAAAAAAATAGCACAACATAATTTTCCATAACCGTTTGTTCTGGGCTGAGACAATTACACAGGGGCTTCGATTTTGATTACTGACCAATTTATAGAGTTAAATTTTCATATATTATACCAGAATTATTTTAAATCTGTTTTTCAACATTTAAAAAGGATTGTGATTCTAACTCTGTTTTTCAACATTTAAACAAAAGTGTCCAGATATTCTTTACACAGATGTTCAGAGCCAACTTTGTTGTTTGTATCAATTGTTCATATTGAGTAATCGAAAAAAAAAAATCGATGCTGCTGGATGCTGAATGTAGTCGCTGACGATGACGGTGTCGATCTTGCTTCTTCTCATGTGTAGACATCAATACCTGGTCCTCTTGTACTCCCATCCGGTACTCCTGAATGACGACAGAGTGTAGTAGAGCTGAGTGCCAAGTGACAGCTGTAGAATACTGTTACTTCGGCCATTAATCTTGCTCTCGACAGTCCACACGCCTTCGTATCAATCACAGTTCACACGATAGTCTTGATGTTAAACTTGACGTCGCAGATGACCACAGCAGAGCAGGACTGGATGTACCAACGGTGTCTCTTAGCAGGAGTGGTGTCAGAAGGTCGTAGAGGCGGGTTGCTTGTTTGCAGAACAGGTGAATCTCGTCTTCCATCATTGCTCACGTCATCTCAGGCGTTTCTTGATGTCACCAGGTTACTAGGCCGTAAACACCAACTGTGTATACCCTCGTACCGCCGACTTTAGGCCAAAGGAAACAATTTTGCGACCTTCTATTGGGGAGTCCCGGTACTCTGTAGGGAAACCGTGCCTTCCACCTGTGACCGCCTTAGTTCTGCTTTCTTGTTACTTCAGATGACGTAATCATTAATCTTCCGGCGAAATTCTTGAGTACTGCTACGTGCTTTCCATTTCTTGACCTCTCCTCCAACACTGCTGGAATGGCTGCAGTCTTGATGACGCAGCAGGTGGGTATTGGTGATCTCGAGACAGCTACCCCGGCGTTGTATGGCACCTCCGGTGACTGCTATAATGTGGACAGCTCGCTGGCCCTGACAACCTCGTTAGTGACGTGAGGCGTCGGCCGGGTGACTCTTGGACAGTCACTTATCCCCAAAGTAACTGATGTATGGGTTACTGGGTCTGGTGGGGGGAGGGCTTTGTGTAACGTGCCTCCCCCCTCGGTCTTTACAGACAAGGGTTCACTTGTGGCTGGAACAACTGGGTCGGTGTACCAATCAGACCTGGGAACAGACAGACACAACACAGCGGAAGCATAGATATACTCTGGGTTTGGTGGAGGTGGAACCCCAGAGCACGGTAAAAGTTGCTACCTGAGTCAAGTATAGACATAGTACACCTCATTGCCTTTACAGGAAAATCTAATGAATACTAAATTATACTAACCAAGGAAGTTACTTTACTGTACAGCGCGAGATCTCGTCACCATAGGGTGGCGAGACTGCACCTGATTACTGATGAGCGATGACAGAGGGTCATCCTCATCTTCTGACTCGTCGGTGAAGCCATGAGTCAGCACTGCTGAGTCAGGAACTAGACCCGCTGAAGGCAGTTCTAATTCCTCTCTAGCATGATATTGTTTCAATTTATTTACATGAATTGTCCTTTCCACCTGGTCCTCGAACACTACTTTTATAACAAGATTAACTGGCCCCGCCCTTTTAATTACTCTATATGGTCCTCGCCACCTCGGAGCTAGTTTCCTGCTCTGATTGGCGGGCGCGGCCTCATTCACTCTCAATACGAGGCTTCCTTCCTTCAACTCAAGAGGGCGCACTTTCTTGTCATAAAAATGAGCATACTGAGTCCGTGCCTTCTTGGACGCTTCAGCTGCAATATTCCATGCATTTCTCATTTTACCAAGGACCTCTGAAGGATAGTCCTCCCCGTATGCAACATTATGTCTGTTAAGCAGACCAGAGGGGAAATTGCATGAATTACCAGTAAACAAATGAAGTGGTTGGGTGTTAATTGATTGGTGGATGGCAGTATTCAAGGCGAACTGAACATAGGGTAGGTGTTCATCCCAGGTGTTTGCATCATGTTCAGCAAGGATTGCAAGCATATCCTTGACTGAACGATTAGTCCGTTCCGTCATTCCGTTTGCTTGTGGGTGGTAGGCCGTTGTAAAAGCCGAAGTTGTCTCTAAAATCTTACAAACTTCTCTAAATATATTCCCATGGAATTCTTGACCCCGGTCAGAGACTAAAACTTTAGGAGGTCCGAATACAGTAACGAACCTACGCAAGAACGCATCTGCAACCGTACGAGAATCCTTCTGAGGTAATGCAACTAGTGTAGTGTATCTAGACAGATGGTCAACTAGCACCAACACGTATCTATTTCCTGAATGACTGTGGTGTAAGTCAATCAAATCGGCCCCCACACGATCTAACGGTTCACGAATTTCAGGAAATTCCTGAAGTGGGGCTTGTACCTTAAGGGTACCTTTCCTCCTCTGGCAACGAGGGCACGACTTCACGAAATTGATTACCTCAGAAAGTAATCCTGGAAAATAAAATAGAGACTTTGCTTTTAAGTGCGTTTTAAAGATCCCCGGATGCCCTGCAATTTTAGAAGCATGCGCAAGCTTTAACGCTGATGACCGCAACGCGTCCGGAATAACTAGCTGAAATACTGCCCTATCATTCTGGCTATTAACATAATACAGGACGCCCTGTTTCATCTCAAAATCATGAATAGGTAAATTCTTTTTCTTTTCCGGGTATTTTCCTCCCTCTAAATACTCAATAATCTCTTTCCATCTAGGCTCGTTCATCTGGTATTCTCTCATTTTATCCGATGGAATGGTTTCAATATTTTCATTAATCTGTACTGCCGCTATATTTCTACTTAGCGTATCTGGCACAACATGTGCTGGACCAGGCTTGTACAAGATCTGGAATGAGTGGGCCGAAAGTTCGTGAGACCAGCGTGACATTCGTGGGCATTTCGTTCGCTTTTTAAATATGTGTGTTAATGCTCGATGGTCTGTGTAGATTACAAAATGCCGCTGAAATAGGTAAGGCTCGAAATACCTAACTGATTCTACTACTGCCAGTGCCTCCCGATCCGTAGCTGAATAACGAACTTCAGGTCCTTTGACCTTCCTATTGAAATAGGCTACTGGATGGGGTAAATTATCTGCGTCTCGCTGAATTAAGCACCCGCCAATAGCAATACCGCTGGCGTCAGTGTGCACTTCCCACTCTTTCTCAAAATCAGGAATAGCCAATACCGGTGTCGTGATTAGTTGGTCTTTCAGTTTGCGATAGGCCTCGTCATGTTCTGATTTCCACACAAACTTCGCATTTTTCTTTGTCAGATCAGTCAGGGGTGCTGAAATGCCAGCGAAACCTTCAATGTGACGACGAAAATATCCGGCCACCCCCAAAAACCTACGCACGTCCTTTGCTGTCCTTGGAGTAGGCATGTCAGCAATGGCGCGGCAAGAATCTGGGTCAGGTCGAATACCGTCTGGGCACACCTGGAACCCCAGAAATTTGAATTTCTGAGCCGCCAGAGTGCACTTCTGAACATTCAGCCTGAAACCTGCCTGATCTAACAACTTCAAAGTCTCAGTCAAGTCCTGTAGGTGTTCCTCAAACGTCCTGGAATATATCACAACATCATCCAGGTACGCTAAAGAATGCCTACCCAGTACCGGACTAAGGATAAAGTTGATGGCCCTCTGAAACGACGAAGGCGCTGTCTTCAAACCAAACGGCATCTTACGGAATTGATAAGTGTGCCTACCATCCGAGAATGCTGTTTTTTCCCTATCTTGTTCTGCCACCGGAATCGCCCAATACGCCGATTTTGCGTGAAGAGTTGAGAAATACTTAGCAGCACCAAATTGATCTATTATCTCCTGTATTCGGGGCAACGGATACACATCACCCTTAGTTAATTCGTTCACCTTCCCGTTCTCTTTTGTCGATAAACCACTCTGGATAATTCTTACAACCAGCCTAGTTTGTTACACAAGCCCTCCCTGCAGTTTTCCAAATTTCCCAAACATCCCAAATTCGACACTTGAACCATATTTTGAAGCCAAATTCTGGCTCTTTGCACGTATTCGCAGTTTGAAATTACGATTTTTATACCGAATATATGCAAATTACTGGGATCAGCGATGTGTCACATTTTGCCCAAACCCTCCCTGCAGTTTTATAAATATCACAAACATCCCAAATTCGACTCTTGAACCATATTTTGGAGCCAAATTCTGGCTTTCCGCCCGCATTCGCAGTTTCAAATTACGACTTTTTATACAGAAAAAATGCCAATTACTGAAAGCGGTGATGGATCACATTTTCCCCAAATAATCCCTGCAGTTTTAAAAATATCCCAAACATCCCAAATTCGACGCTTGGGCCATATTAAGGAGCCAAATTCTGGCTCTCAGCATGTATTCGCAGTTTTAATTTCCGAATTTTATACCGAAAATATGCCAATTACTGAGAGCGGCGAAGGGTCACAGTTTGCCTAAACCCACCTTGCAGTTTTGAAATTATCCCAAACATCCCAAATTCGACGCTTGAGCCATATTCTGGCGCCAAATTCTGGCTCTCTGCACGTATTCGCAGTTTGAAATTACGACTTTTTATACCGAAAATATGCCAGTTACTGAAAGCAGCGATGGATCATATTTTGCCCAAGCCCTCTTTGCAGTTTTCAAAATATCCCAAACGTCCCAAATTCGACGCTTGAACCATATTTTGGGGCCATATTCTGGCTCTCGGCACGTTTTCGCTGTTTGAAATTAAGAATTTTATACCGAAAATATGCCAATTACTGAACGCTCCGATGAGTCACATTTTGCCCAAACCCTCCCTGCAGTTTTCAAAATATCCCAAACATCCCAAATTCGACTATTGAGCAATATTTTGGAGCCAAATTCTGGCTCTCTGCATGTATTCGCAGTTTGAAATTACGTCTTTTTATACCGAATGTATGCCAATTACTGGGATCAGCGATGGTTCACATATTGCCCAAACCCTCCCTGCAGTTTTAAAATATCACAAACATTCCAAATTCGACGCTTGAAACATATTTTAGAGCCAAATTCTGGCTCTCTGCACGTATTCGCAGTTTGATATTACGACTATTTATACAGAAAAAATGCCAATTACTGAAAGCGGCGATGGATCACATTTTGCCCAAACCCTCGCTGCAGTTATCAAAATATGCCAAACATCCCAAATTCGACGCTTGGGCCATATTAATTAGCCAAATTCTGGCTCTCTGCATGTATTCGCAGTTTGAAATTACGAATTTTATACCGAAAATATGCCAATTACTGAGAGCGGCGATTGGTCACTGTTTGCTCAAACCCACCCTGCAGTTTTGAAAATATCCAAAACATCCCAAATTCGACGCTTGAGCCATACTCTGGAGCCAAGTTCTGGCTCTCTGCACGTATTCGCAGTTTGAAACTATGACTTTTTTTTACCGAATATATGCCAATTACTGGGATCAGCGATGGGTCACATTTTGCTCAAACCCTCCCTGCAGTTTTACAAATATCACAAACATCCCAAATTCGACTCATGAACCATATTTTGGAGCCAAATTCTGCCTCTCTGCACGTATTCGCAGTTTGAAATTACGACTTTTTATACAGAAAAATGCCAATTACTGAAAGCGGCGATGGATCACATTTTGCTCAAACCCTCCCAGCAGTTTTCCATATATCCCAAAAATCCCAAATCGATGCTTGGGTCAGATTAAGGAACCAAATTCTGGCTCTCTCCATGTATTCGTAGTTGGAAATTACGAATTTTATACCGAAAATATGCTAATTACTGAGAGCGGCGATGGGTCACAGTTTGCCTAAACCCACCCTGCAGTTTTGAAATTATCTCAAACATCCCAAATTCGACGCTTGGGCCTTATTTTGGCGCCAAATTCTGGCTCTCTGCACGTATTCGCAGTTTGAAATTGCGACTTTTTATACCGAAAATATTACAATTACTGAACGCGCCGATGAGTCACATTTTGCCCAAATCCTCCCTGCAGTTTTCAAAATATCCCAAAGATACCAAATTCGACTATTGAGCTATATTTTGTAGCCAAACTCAGGCTCTCTGCACGTATTCGCAGTTTGAAATTACGAATTTTAATACCGAATATATACCAATTACTGGGATCAGCGATGGGTCACATTTTGCCCAAACCCTCCCTGCAGTTTTAAAAATATCACAAACATCCCAAATTCGACTCTTGAACCATATTTTGGAGCCAAATTCTGGCTCTCTGCACGTATTCGCAGTTTGATATTACCACTTTTTATACAGAAAAAATGCTTTTACTGAAAGCGGCGATGGATCACATTTTGCCCAAACCCTCGCTGCAGTTTTCAAAATATGCCAAACATCCCAAATTCGACCCTTGAACCATATTTTGGAGCCAAATTCTGACTCTCTGCACGTATTCGCTGTTTGAAATTACGACTTTTTATACCGAAAAATATTCCAAATACTGAAAGCGGCGATGGGTCACATTTTGCCCAAACCCCTCTGCAGTTTTCGAAATATCCCAAACATCCCAAATACAACCCTTGAGGAATATTTTGGAGCCAATTTCTGACTCTCTGCACGTATTCGCAGTATGAAATTCCGACTTTTTATACCGAAAATATGCCAGTTACTGAAAGCGGCGATGGATCACATTTTGCCCAAGCCCTCCCTGCAGTTTTCCAAATATCCCAAACGTCCCAAATTCAACTCTTGACCCATATTTTGGAACCAAACTCTGGCTCTCTGCACGTATTCGCAATTTGAATTCTGGCTCTTTGCACGTATTCGCTGTTTGAAATTACGACTTTTTATACCAAAATAGACCAATTACTGAACGCCCCGATGAGTCACATTTTGCCCAAACCCTCCCTGCAGTTTTCAAAATATCCCAAACATCCCAAATTTGAAGCTTGAGCAATATTTTGGAGCCAAATTCACGCTCTCTGCACGTATTCGCAGTTTGAAATTACAACTTTTTATACCGAATATATGCCAAATACTGGGATCAGCGATGTGTCACATTTTGCCCAAACCCTCCCTGCAGTTTTAAAAATATCACAAACATCCCAAATTCGACTCTTGAACCATATTTTCGAGCCAAATTCTGGCTTTCTGCACGTATTCGCAGTTTGAAATTACGACTTTTTGTATACAAAAAATGCCAATTACTGAAAGCAGCGATGGATCACATTTTGCCCAAATCCTCCTTGCAGCTTTCAAAATATCCCAAGCATCCCAAATTCGACGCTTGGGCCATATTATGGAGCCAAAGTCTGGCTCTCTGCATGTATTCGCAGTTTGAAATTACGAATTTTATACCGAAAATATGCCAATTACTGAGAGCGGCGATTGGTCACTGTTTGCCCAAACCCACACTGCAGTTTTGAAAATATCCCAAGCATCTCAAATTCGACGCTTGAGCCATACTTTGGAGCCAAGTTCTGGCTCTCTGCACGTATTCGCAGTGTGAAATTAGGACTTTTTATACCGAAAATATGTCGGTTACTGAAAGCAGCGATGGATCACATTTTGCTCAAGCCCTCCCTGCAGTTTTCCAAATATCCCAAACGTCCCAAATTCAACTCTTGAGCCATATTTTGGCGCCAAATTCTGTCTCTCTGCACGTATTCGCAGTTTGAAATTACGAATTTTTATACCAAAATATGCCAATTACTGAACGCGCCGATGAGTCACATTTTGCCCAAGTCCTCCCTGCAGTTTTCAAAATATCTAAAACATCCCAAATTCGCCGCTTGAACCATAATTTGGAGATAAATTCTGGCTCTCTGCACTTATTCGCAGTTTGAAATTACGACTTTTTATACAGAAAAAATGCCAATTACTGAAAGCGGCGATGGATCACGTTTTACCCAAACCCTCCCTGCAGTTTTGAAAATATCCCAAACATCCCAAATTCGGCTATTGAACCATAATTTGGAGGCAAATTCTGGCTCTCTGCACGTATTCGCAGTTTGAAATTACGACGTTTTATACCAAAATATACCAATTACTGAACGCGCCGATGAGTCACATTTTGCCCAAACCCTTCCTGCAATTTTCAAAATATCCAAAACATCCCAAATTTGACGCTTGAGCAGTATTTTGGAGCAAAATTCTCGCTCTCTGCCCGTATTCGCAGTTTGAAATTATGACTTTTTATACCGAATATATGCCAATAACTGGGATCAGCGATGGGTCACATTTTGCCTAAACCCTCCCTGCAGTTTTAAAAATGTCACAAACATCCCAAATTCGACTCTTGAACCATATTTTTGAGCCAAATTCTGGCTCTCTGCACGTATTCGCAGTTTGAAATTACGACATTTTATACCAAAATATGCCAATTACTGAAGCGCGATGGATCACATTTTGCCCAAACCTCTCTGCTGTTTTCAAAATATCCCAAACATGCAAAATTCGACGCTTGGGCCATATTAACGAGCCAAATTCTGGCTCTCTGCATGTATTCGCAGTTTGAAATTACGAATTTTATACCGAAAATATGCCAATTACTGAGAGCGGCGATGGGTCACAGTTTGACCAAACCCACCCTGCAGTTTTGAAAATATCCCAAACATACTAAATTCGACTCATGAACCATATTTTGGAGCCAAATTCTGGCTCTCTGCACGTATTCGCAGTTTGAAATTACGACTTTTTATACCGAAAATATACCAATTACTGAACGCGCCGATGAGTCACATTTTGCCCAAACCCCTCTGCAGTTTTCGAAATATCAAAAACATCCCAAATACGACCCTTGAAGAATATTTTGGAGCCAATTTCTGGTTCTCTGCACGTATTCGCAGTATGAAATTACGACTTTTTATACCGAAAATATGCCAGTTACTGAAAGCGGCGATGGATCACATTTTGCTCAAGCCCTCTTTGCAGTTTTCAAAATATCCCAAACGTCCCAAATTCGACGTTTGAGCCATATTCTGGAGGCAAATTCTGGCTCTCGGCACGTATTCGCAGTTGGAAAATACGACTTTTTATACCGAATATATGCCAATTACTGGGATCATCGATGGGTCACATTTTGCCCAAACCCTCCCTGCAGTTTTAAAAATATCACAAACATCCAAAATTCGACTCTTGAACCATATTTTGTAGCCAAATTCTGGCTCTCTGCACGTATTCGCAGTTTGAAATTACGACTTTTTATACAGAAAAAATGCCAATTACTGAAAGCGGCGAAGGATCACATTTTGCCCAAACCCTCCCTGCAGTTTTCAAAATATCCCAAACATCCCAAATTCGACGTTTGGGCCATATTAAGGAGCCAAATTCTGGCTCTCTGCATGTATTCGCAGTTTGAAATTACGAATTTTATACCGAAAATATGCCAATTACTGAGAGCGGCGATGGGTCACAGTTTGACCAAACCAACCCTGCAGTTTTGAAAATATCCCAAACATCCCAAATTCGACGCTTGAGCCATATATTGGCGCCAAATTCTGGCTCTCTGCACGTATTCGCAGTTTGGAATTGCGACTTTTTATACCGAAAATATGCCAATTACTGAACGCACCGATGAGTCACATTTTGCCCAAACCCTCCCTGCAGTTTTGAAAATATCCCAAACATCCCAAATTCGACGCTTGAGCCATATATTGGCGCCAAATTCTGGCTCTTTGCACGTATTCGCAGTTTGAAATTACGACTTTTTATACCGAATATATGCCAATTACTGGGATCAGCGATGGGTCACATTTTGTCCAAACCCTCCCTGCAGTTTTCAAAATATCCCAAACATTCCAAATTCGACCCTTGAACCATATTTTGGAGCCAAATTCTGGCTCTCTGCATGTATTCGCAGTTTGAAATTACGACTTTTTATACCGAAAATATACCAATTACTGAAAGCGGCGATGGGTCACATTTTGCCCAAACCCCTCTGCAGTTTTCAAAATATCCCAAACATCCCAAATACGACCCTTGAAGAATATTTTGGAGCCAATTTCTGGCTCTCTGCACGTATTCGCAGATTACGACTTTGTATACCGAAAATATGCCAGTTACTGAAAACGGCGATGGATCACATTTTGCCCAAGCCCTCTCTGCAGTTTTTAAAATATCCCAAACGTTCCAAATTCGACGCTTGAACCATATTTTGGAGCCAAATTCTGGCTCTCGGCACGTTTTCGCAGTTTGAAATTACGACTTTTTATAACAAAATATGCCAATTACTGAACGCGCCGATGAGTCACATTTTGCCCAAACCCTCCCTGCAGTTTTCAAAATATCCCAAACAACTAAAATTCGACTATTGAGCAATACTTTGGAGCCAAATTCTGGCTCTCTGCACGTATTCGCAGTTTGAAATTACGACTTTTTATACCGAATATATACCAATTACTGGGATCAGCGATGGGTCACATTTTGGCCAAACACTCCCTGCAGTTCTAAAAATATCACAAACATCCCAAGTTCGACGATTGAACCATATTTTGGAGCCAAATTCTGGCTCTCTGCACGTATTCGCAGTTTGAAATTACTAATTTTATACCGAAAATATACCAATTACTGAAAGCGGCGATGGGTCACATTTTGCCCAAACCCCTCTGCAGTTTTCGAAATATCCCCAACATCCCAAATACGACCCTTGAAGAATATTTTGGAGCCAATTTCTGGCTCTCTGCACGTATTCGCAGTATGAAATTACGACTTTTTATACCGAAAATATGCCAGTTACTGAAAGCGGCGATGGATCACATTTTGCCCAAGCCCTCTCTGCAGTTTTCAAAATATCCCAAAAGTCCCAAATTCGACGCTTGAGCCATATTCTGGAGCCAAATTCTGCCTCTCGGCACGTTTTCGCAGTTTGAAATTACGAATTTTATACCGAAAATATGCCAATTACTGAGAGCGGCGATGAGTCACAGTTTGACCAAACCCACCCTGCAGTTTTGAAAATATCCCAAACATACCAAATTCGACTCATGAACCATATTTTGGAGCCAAATTCTGGCTCTCTGCACGTATTCGCAGTTTGAAATTACGACTTTTTATACCGAAAATATACCAATTACTGAACGCGCCGATGAGTCACATTTTGCCCAAACCCCTCTGCAGTTTTCGAGATATCAAAAACATCCCAAATACGACCCTTGAAGAATATTTTGGAGCCAATTTCTGGTTCTCTGCACGTATTCGCAGTATGAAATTACGACTTTTTATACCGAAAATATGCCAGTTACTGAAAGCGGCGATGGATCACATTTTGCTCAAGCCCTCTTTGCAGTTTTCAAAATATCCCAAACGTCCCAAATTCGACGTTTGAGCCATATTCTGGAGCCAAATTCTGGCTTTCGGCACGTATTCGCAGTTTGAAAATACGACTTTTTATACCGAATATATGCCAATTACTGGGATCATCGATGGGTCACATTTTGCCCAAACCCTCCCTGCAGTTTTAAAAATATCACAAACATCCAAAATTCGACTCTTGAACCATATTTTGTAGCCAAATTCTGGCTCTCTTCACGTATTCGCAGTTTGAAATTACGACTTTTTATACAGAAAAAATGCCAATTACTGAAAGCGGCGAAGGATCACATTTTGCCCAAACCCTCCCTGCAGTTTTCAAAATATCCCAAACATCCCAAATTCAACGTTTGGGCCATATTAAGGAGGCAAATTCTGGCTCTCTGCATGTATTCGCAGTTTGAAATTACGAATTTTATACCGAAAATATGCCAATTATTGAGAGCGGCGATGGGTCACAGTTTGACCAAACCAACCCTGCAGTTTTGAAAATATCCCAAACATCCCAAATTCGACGCTTGAGCCATATATTGGCGCCAAATTCTGGCTCTCTGCACGTATTCGCAGTTTTTATTTGCGATTTTTTATACCGAAAATATGCCAATTACTGAACGCACCGATGAGTCACATTTTGCCCAAACCCTCCCTGCAGTTTTGAAAATATCCCAAACATCCCAAATTCGACGCTTGAGCCATATATTGGCGCCAAATTCTGGCTCTCTGCACGTATTCGCAGTTTGAAATTACGACTTTTTATACCGAATATATGCCAATTACTGGGATCAGCGATAGGTCACATTTTGCCCAAACCCTCCCTGCAGTTTTCAAAATATCCCAAACATTCCAAATTCGACCCTTGAACCATATTTTGGAGCCAAATTCTGGTTCTCTGCACTTATTCGCAGTTTGAAATTACGACTTTTTATACCGAAAATATACCAATTACTGAAAGTGGCGATGGGTCACATTTTCTCCAAACCCCTCTGCAGTTTTCGAAATATCCCAAACATCCCAAATACGACCCTTTAGAAATATTTTGGAGCCAATTTCTGTCTCTCTGCACGTATTCGCAGTTAAAAATTACGACTTTTTATACCGAAAATATGCCGGTTACTGAAAGCAGCGATGGATCACATTTTACCCAAGCCCTCCCTGCAGTTTTCCAAATATCCCAAACGTCCAAAATTCGACTCTTGAGCCATATTTTGGCGCCAAATTCTGTCTCTGCACGTATTCGCAGTTTGAAATTAAGACTTTTTATTCCAAAATATGCCAATTACTGAACGCGCCGATGAGTCACATTTTGCCCAAACCCTCCCTGCAGTTTTCAAAATATCCAAAACATCCCAAATTTGAAGCTTGAGCAATATTTTGTAGCAAAATTCTTGCTCTCTGCACGTATTCGCAGTTTGAAATTATGACTTTTTATACCGAATATATGCCAATTACTGTGATCAGCGATGGGTCACATTTTGCCCAAACCCTCCCTGCAGTTTTGAAAATATCAGAAACATCCCAAATTCGACTCTTGAACCATATTTTGGAGCCAAATTCTTGCTCTCTGCAGGTGTTCGCAGTTTGAAATTACGACTTTTTATACAGAAAAAATGCCAATTATTGAAAGCGGCGATGGATCACATTTTGCCCAAAACCTCCCTGAAGTTTTCAAATTATCCCAAACATCCCAAATTCGACGCATGGGCCATATTTTGGAGCCAAATTCTGGCTCTCTGCATGTATTCGCAGTTTGAAATTACGAATTTTATACCGAAAATATGCCAATTACTGAGAGCGGAGATGGGTCACAGTTTGCCCAAACCCACCCTGCAGTTTTGAAAATTTCCCAAACATCCCAAATTCGACTATTGAGCAATATTTTGGAGCGAAATTCTTGCTCTCTGCACGTATTCGCAATTTGATATTACGACTTTTTATACAGAAAAAATGCCAATTACTGAAAGCAGCGATGGATCACATTTTGCCCAAACCCTCTTTGCAGTTTTTAAAATATCCCAAACATCCCAAATTCGACTCTAGAACCATATTTCGGAGCCAAATTCTGGCTCTCTGCACTTATTCGCAGTTTGAAATTACGACTTTTTATACCGAAAATATACCAATTACTGAAAGCGGCGAGGGGCCACATTTTGCCCAAACCCCTCTGCAGTTTTCAAAATATCTCAAACCTCCCAAATTCGACGCTTGAACCATATTTTGCAGCCAAATTCTGGCTCTTTGCACGTACTCGCAGTTTGAAATTACGAATTTTTATACCAAAATATGCCAATTACTTAACGCCCCGATGAGTCACATTTTGCCCAAACCCTCCCTGCAGTTTTCAAAATATCCCAAACATCCCAAATTTGAAGCTTGATCAATATTTTGGAGTCAAGTTCGGGTCTCTGCACGTATTCGCAGTTTGAAATTACGACTTTTTTTTACCAAAATATGCCAATTACTGAGCGCGCCGATGAATCACATTTTGCCCAAGTCCTCCCTGTAGTTTTCAAAATATCCCAAACATCCCAAATTCGACACTTGAACCATATTTTGAAGCCAAATTCTGGCTCTCTGCACGTATTCGCAGTTTGAAATTACTAATTTTTATACCGAAAATATGCCAAATACTGAAAACAGCGATGGGTCACATTTTGCCCAAACCTCCCCTGCAGTTTTAAAAATATCCCAAACATCCCAAATACGACCCTTGAGGCATAACTTGGAGTCAAATTCTGGCTTTCTGCACGTATTCGCAGTATGAAATTACGACTTTTTATACCGAAAATATGCCAGTTACTGAAAGCAGCGATGGATCACATTTTGCCCAAGCCCTCCCTGCAATTTTTAAAATATCCCAAACGTCCCAAATTCGACGCTTGAGCCATACTTTGGAGCCAAATTCTGGCTCTCGGCACGTTTTCGCAGTTTGAAATTACGAATTTTATACCGAAAATATGCCAATTACTGAGAGCGGCGATGGGTCACATTTTGCCCAAATTCACCCTGCAGTTTTGAAAATATCAGAAACATCCCAAATTCGACTCTTGAACCATATTTTGGAGCCAAATTCTGGCTCTCTGTACGTATTCGCAGTTTGAAATTACGACTTTTTATACAGAAAAAATGCCAATTACTTAAAGCGGCGATGGATCACATTTTGCCCAAACCCTCCCTGAAGTTTTCAAAATATCCCAAACATCCCAAATTCGACGCTTGGGCCATATTAAGGAGAAAAAATTCTGGCTCTCTTCATGTATTCGCAGTTTGAAATTACGACTTTTTATACCGACAATATGCCAAAAACTGAAAGCGGCGATGAGTCACATTTTGCCCAAACCCACCTTGCAGTTTTGAAATTATCCCAAGTATCCCAAATTCGACGCTTGAGCCATATTTTGGCGCCAAATTCTGGCTCTCTGCACGTATTCGCAGTTTGAAATTACGACATTTTATACCGAAAATATTCCAATTACTGAACGCGCCGATGAGTCACATTTTGCCCAAATCCTCCCTGCAGTTTTCAAAATATCCCAAATATACCAAATTCGACTTTTGAGCAATATTTTGTAGCCAAACTCTGGCTCTCTGCACGTATTCGAAGTTTGAAATTACGAATTTTTATACCGAATATATGCCAATTACTGGGATCAGAGATGGGTCACATTTTGCCCAAACCCTCCCTGCAGTTTTCAAAATATCACAAACATCCCAAATTCGGCACTTGAACCATATTTTGGAGCCAAATTCTGGATCTCTCCATGTATTCGCAGTTTGATATTACGACTTTTTATACAGAAAAAATGACAATTACTGAGAGCGGCGATGGATCACATTTTGCCCAAACCCTCTCTGCAGTTTTCAAAATATCCCAAACATCCCAAATTCGACTCTTGAATCATATTTTGGAGCCAAATTCTGACTCTCTGCACGTATTCGCAGTTTGAAATTACGACTTTTTATACCGAAAATATACAAAATACTGAAAGCGGCGATGGGTCACATTTTGCCCAAATCCCTCTGCAGTTTTCGAAATATCCCAAACATCCCAAATACGACCCTTGAGGAATATTTTGGAGCCAATTTCTGACTCTCTGCACGTATTCGCAGTATGAAATTCCGACTTTTTATACCGAAAATATGCCAGTTACTGATAGCGGCGATGGATCACATATTGCCCAAGCCCTTTCTGCAGTTTTAAAAATTTCCCAAATGTCCCAAATTTGACGCTTGAGCCATATTTTGGAGCCAAATTCTAGCTCTCAGCACGTTTTCGCAGTTTGAAATTACGATTTTTTTACCGATAATATGCCAATTACTGAAAGCGGCGATGGGTCACAGTTTGCCCAAATTCACCTTGTAGTTTTGAAAATATCTCAAACATCCCAAATTCGACTCTTGAGCCATATTTTGGAACCAAACTCTGGCTCTCTGCACGTATTCGCTGTTTGAAATTACGACTTTTTATACCGAATATATGCCAATTACTGGGATCAGCGATGGGTCACATTTTGCCCAAACTCTCCCTGTAGTTTTAAAAATATCACAAACGTCCCAAATTCGACGCTTGAACCATATTTTGTAGCTAAATTCTGGCTCTTTGCACGTATTCGCAGTTCGATATTACTACTTTTTATACCGACAATATGCCAAATACTGAAAGCGGCGACGAGTCACATTTTGCCCAAACCCCGCCTGCAGTTTTCAAAATATCCCAAACATCCCAAATTCGACGCTTGAGCCATATTTTGGAGCCAAATTCTGGCTCTCTGCACGTATTCGCAGTTTGAAATTACGACTTTTTATATTAAAATATGCCAATTACTGAACGCGCCGATGAGTCACATTTTGCCCAAACCCTCCCTGCAGTTTTCAAAATATCCCAAACATCCCAAATTCGACGCTTGAACCATATTTTGGAGTCAAATTCTGGCTCTCTACACGTATTCGCAGTTTGATATTACGACTTTTTATACAGAAAAAATGCAAATTACTGAAAGCGGCGATGGATTACATTTTGCCCAAACCCTCTCTGCAGTTTTCAAAATATCCCAAACATTCCAAATTCGACCCTTGAACCATATTTTGGAGCCAAATTCTGGCTCTCTGCACGTATTCGCAGTTTGAAATTACGACTTATTATACCGAAAATATACCAATTACTGAAAGCTGCTATTGGTCACATTTTGCCCAAACCCATTTGCAGTTTTCGAAATATCAAAAACGTCCCAAATACGACCCTTAAGAATATTTTGGAGCCAATATCTGGCTCTCTGCACGTATTCGCAGTATGAAATTACGACTTTTTATACCGAAAATATGCCAGTTACTGAAAGCGGCGATGGATCGTATTTTGCCCAAGCCCTCTTTGCAGTTTTCAAAATATCCCAAACGTCCCAAATTCGACGCTTGAGCCATATTTTGGAGCCAAATTCTGGCTCGCGGCACGTTTTCGCAGATTGAAATTAAGAATTTTATAAAGAAAATATGCAAATTACTGAACGCTCCGATGAGTAACATTTTGCCCAAACCCTCCCTGCAGTTTTCAAAATATCCCAAACATCCCAAATTCGACTATTGAGCAATATTTTGGAGCCAAATTTTGGCTCTCTGCATGTATTCGCAGTTTGAAATTACGACTTTTTATACCGAATGTATGCCAATTACTGGGATCAGCGATGGGTCACATTTTGCCCAAACCCTCCCTGCAGTTTTAAAAATATCCCAAACATCCCAAATTCGACACTTGAACCATATTTTGAAGCCAAATTCTGGCTCTCTGCACGTATTCGCAGTTTGAAATTACGACTTTTTATACCAAAATATGCCAATTACTTAACGCCCCGATTAGTCACATTTTGGCCAAACCCTTCCTGCAGTTTTCAAAATATCCCAAACAACCCAAATTTGACGCTTGAGCAATATTTTGGAGCCAAGTTCTGGCTCTCTGCACGTATTCCCAGTTTGAAATTACGAATTTTTATACAAAAACATGCCAATTACTGAGCGCGCCGATGAGTCATATTTTGCCCAAGTCCTCCCTGTAGTTTTCAAAATATCCCAAACATCCCAAATTCGACACTTGAACCATATTTTGAAGCCAAATTCTGGCTCTCTGCACATATTCGCAGTTTGAAATTACTACTTTTTATACCGAAAAAATGCCAAATACTGAAAACAGCGATAAGTCACATTTTGCCAAAAACTCCCCTGCAGTTTTAAAAATATCCCAAACATCCCAAATACGACCCTTGAGTCATAACTTGGAGTCAAATTCTGGCTTTCTGCACGTATTCGCAGAATGAAATTACGACTTTTTATACCGAAAATATGCCAGTTACTGAATGCAGCGATGGATCACATATTGCCCAAGCCCTCCCTGCAATTTTTAAAATATCCCAAACGTCCCAAATTCGACGCTTGAGCCATATTTTGGAGCCAAATTCTGGCTCTCGGCACGTTTTCGCAGTTTGAAATTACGAATTTTATAACGAAAATATGCCAATTATTGAGAGCGGCGATGGGTCACAATTTGCCCAAATTCACCCTGCAGTTTTGAAAATATCTCAAACATCCCAAATTCGACTCTTGAGCCATATTTTGGAGCCAAACTCTGGCTCTCTGCACGTATTCGCAGTTTGAAATTACGACTTTTTATACCGAATATATATGCCAATTACTGGGATCAGCGATGGGTCACATTTTGCCCAAATCCTCCCTGCAGTTTTAAAAATATCACAAACATCTCAAACTCGACGCTTGAACCATATTTTGGAGCCAAATTCTGGCTCTCTGCACGTATTCACAGTTTGATATTACGAATTTTTATACAGAAAAAATACCAATTACTGAAAGCGGCGATGGGTCACATTTTGCCCAAACCCCTCTGCAGTTTTCAAAATATATGAAACATCCCAAATTCGACGCTTGGGCTATATTTAGGAGCCAAATTCTGGCTCTCTACATGTATTCGCAGTTTGAAATTACGAATTTTACACCGAGAATTTGCCAATTACTGAGAGCAGCGACGGGTCACTGTTTGCCCAAACCCACCTAGCAGTTTTGAAAATATCGTAAACATCCCAAATTCGACGCTTGAGCCATATATTGGGGCCAATTTCTGGCTCTCTGCACGTATTCGCAGTTTGAAATTACGACTTTTTATACAGATATTATGCCAGTTACTGAAAGCAGCGATGGATCACATTTTGCCCAAGACCTCACTGCAGTTTTCCAAATTTCCCAAACGTCCCAAATTCGACTCTTGAGCCATGTTTTGTCTCTCTGCACGTATTCGCAGTTTGAAATTACAACTTTTTATACCAAAATATGCCAATTACTGAACGCGCCGATGAGTCACATTTTGCCCAAACCCTCCCTGCAGTTTTAAAAATATCACAATCATCCCAATTTCGACTCTTGAACCATATTTTGAAGCCAAATTCTGGCTCTCTGCACGTATTCGCAGTTTGAAATTACGACTTTTTATACAGAAAAAATGCCAATTACTGAAAGCAGCGATGGATCACATTTTGCCCAAACCCTCGCTGCAGTTTTTAAAATATCCCAAACATCCCAAATTCGACGCTTGGGTCATATTAAGGAACCAAATTCTTGCTCTCTGCATGTATTCGCAGTTTGAAATTACGATTTTTTTACCGAATATATGCCAATTCCTGGGATCAGCGATGGGTCACATTTTGCCCAAACCCTCCCTGCAGTTTTAAAAATATCACAATCATCCCAATTTCGACTCTTGAACCATATTTTGAAGCCAAATTCTGGCTCTCTGCACGTTTTCGCAGTTTGAAATTACGAATTTTATAACGAAAATATGCCAATTACTGAGAGCGGCGATGGGTCACAATTTGCCCAAATTCACCCTGCAATTTTAAAAATATCTCAAACATCCCAAATTCGACTCTTGAGCCATATTTTGGAGCCAAACTCTGGCTCTCTGCACGTATTCGCAGTTTGAAATTACGAATTTTTATACCGAATATATGTCAATTACTGGGATCAGCGATGGGTCAAATTTTGCCAAAACCCTCCCTGCAGTTTTAAAAATATCACAAACATCCCAAATTCGACTCTTGAACCATATTTTGGAGCCAAATTCTGGCTCTCTGCACGTATTCGCAGTTTGAAATTACGACTTTTTATACAGAAAAATGTCAATTACTGAAAGCGGCGATGGATCACATTTTGCCCAAAACCTCCCTGAAGTTGTCAAAATATCCCAAACATCCCAAATTTGAAGCTTGAGCAATATTTTGGAGCCAAATTCTCGCTCTCTGCACGTATTCGCAGTTTGAAGTTACGACTTTTTATACCGAATATATGCAAATTACTGGGATCAGCGATGTGTCACATTTTGCCCAAACCATCCCTGCAGTTTTAAAAATATCACAAACATCCCAAATTAGACTCTTGAACCATATTTTGGAGCCAAATTCTGGCTTTCTGCCCGCATTCGCAGTTTCAAATTATGACTTTTTATACAGAAAAAATGTCAATTACTGAATGCGGCGATGGATCACATTTTCCCCAAATCCTCCCTGCAGTTTTCAAAACATCCCAAACATCCCAAATTCGACGCTTGGGCCATATTAAGGAGCCAAATTCTGGCTCTCTGCATGTATTCGCAGTTTGAATTTACGAATTTTATACCGCAAATATGCCAATTATTGAGAGCGGCGATGGGTCACTTTTTGCCTAAACCCACCTTGCAGTTTTGAAATTATCCCAAACATCCCAAATTCGACGCTTGAGCCATATTTTGGCGCCAAATTCTGGCTCTCTGCACGTATTCGCAGTTTGAAATTACGACTTTTATACCGAAAATATTCCAATTACTGAACGCGCCGATGAGTCACATTTTGTCCAAATCCTCCCTGCAGTTTTCAAAATATCCCAATCATATCAAATTCGACTATTGAGCTATATTTTGTAGCCAAACTCTGGCTCTCTGCACGTATTTGCAGTTTGAAATTACGAATTTTTATACCGGATATATGTCAATTACTGGGATCAGCGATGGGTCATATTTTGACCAAACCCTTCCTGCAGTTTTAAAATATCACAAACATCCCAAATACGACCCTTGAAGAATATTTTGGAGCCAAATTCTGCCTCTCTGCACGTATTCGCAGTTTGAAATTACGACTTTTTATACCAAAATATGCCAATTACTGAACGCGCCGATGAGTCACATTTTGCCCAAACCCTCCCTGCAGTTTTCAAAATATCCCAAACATCCCAAATTCGACGCTTGAACCATATTTTGGAGTCAAATTCTGGCTCTCTACACGTATTCGCAGTTTGATATTACGACTTTTTATACAGAAAAAATGCAAATTACTGAAAGCGGCGATGGATTACATTTTGCCCAAACCCTCTCTGCAGTTTTCAAAATATCCCAAACATTCCAAATTCGACCCTTGAACCATATTTTGGAGCCAAATTCTGGCTCTCTGCACGTATTCGCAGTTTGAAATTACGACTTATTATACCGAAAATATACCAATTACTGAAAGCTGCTATTGGTCACATTTTGCCCAAACCCATTTGCAGTTTTCGAAATATCAAAAACGTCCCAAATACGACCCTTAAGAATATTTTGGAGCCAATATCTGGCTCTCTGCACGTATTCGCAGTATGAAATTACGACTTTTTATACCGAAAATATGCCAGTTACTGAAAGCGGCGATGGATCGTATTTTGCCCAAGCCCTCTTTGCAGTTTTCAAAATATCCCAAACGTCCCAAATTCGACGCTTGAGCCATATTTTGGAGCCAAATTCTGGCTCGCGGCACGTTTTCGCAGATTGAAATTAAGAATTTTATAAAGAAAATATGCAAATTACTGAACGCTCCGATGAGTAACATTTTGCCCAAACCCTCCCTGCAGTTTTCAAAATATCCCAAACATCCCAAATTCGACTATTGAGCAATATTTTGGAGCCAAATTCTGGCTCTCTGCATGTATTCGCAGTTTGAAATTACGACTTTTTATACCGAATGTATGCCAATTACTGGGATCAGCGATGGGTCACATTTTGCCCAAACCCTCCCTGCAGTTTTAAAAATATCCCAAACATCCCAAATTCGACACTTGAACCATATTTTGAAGCCAAATTCTGGCTCTCTGCAAGTATTCGCAGTTTGAAATTACGACTTTTTATACCAAAATATGCCAATTACTTAACGCCCCGATTAGTCACATTTTGGCAAAACCCTTCCTGCAGTTTTCAAAATATCCCAAACATCCCAAATTTGACGCTTGAGCAATATTTTGGAGCCAAGTTCTGGCTCTCTGCACGTATTCCCAGTTTGAAATTACGAATTTTTATACAAAAACATGCCAATTACTGAGCGCGCCGATGAGTCACATTTTGCCCAAGTCCTCCCTGTAGTTTTCAAAATATCCCAAACATCCCAAATTCGACACTTGAACCATATTTTGAAGCCAAATTCTGGCTCTCTGCACATATTCGCAGTTTGAAATTACTAATTTTTATACCGAAAATATGCCAAATACTGAAAACAGCGATAAGTCACATTTTGCCAAAAACCCCCCTGCAGTTTTAAAAATATCACAAACATCCCAAATTAGACTCTTGAACCATATTTTGGAGCCAAATTCTGGCTTTCTGCCCGCATTCGCAGTTTCAAATTATGACTTTTTATTCAGAAAAAATGTCAATTACTGAATGCGGCGATGGATCACATTTTCCCCAAATCCTCCCTGCAGTTTTCAAAATATCCCAAACATCCCATATTCGACGCTTGGGCCATATTAAGGAGCCAAATTCTGGCTCTCTGCATGTATTCGCAGTTTGAGTTTACGAATTTTATACCGCAAATATGCCAATTATTGAGAGCGCCGATGGGTCACTTTTTGCCTAAACCCACCTTGCAGTTTTGAAATTATCCCAAACATCCCAAATTCAACGCTTGAGCCATATTTTGGCGCCAAATTCTGGCTCTCTGCACGTATTCGCAGTTTGAAATTACGACTTTTATACCGAAAATATTCCAATTACTGAACGCGCCGATGAGTCACATTTTGTCCAAATCCTCCCTGCAGTTTTCAAAATATCCCAATCATATCAAATTCGACTATTGAGCTATATTTTGTACCCAAACTCTGGCTCTCTGCACGTATTCGCAGTTTGAAATTACGAATTTTTATACCGGATATATGTCAATTACTGGGATCAGCGATGGGTCACATTTTGACCAAACCCTTCCTGCAGTTTTAAAATATCACAAACATCCCAAATACGACCCTTGAGGAATATTTTGGAGCCAAATTATGACTCTCTGCACGTATTCGTAGTATGAAATTCCGACTTTTTATACCGAAAATATGCCAGTTACTGAAAACGGCGATGGATCACATTTTGCCCAAGCCCTTTCTGCAGTTTTAAAAATATCCCGAACGTCCCAAATTCAACGCTTGAGCCATATTTTGGAGCCAAATTCTAGGTCTCGGCACGTTTTCGCAGTTTGAAATTACGAATTTTATACCGAAAATATGCCAATTACTGAATACGGCGATGGGTCACAGTTTGCCCAAATTCACCCTGCAGTTTTGAAAATATCTCAAACATCCCAAATTCGACTCTTGAACCATATTTTGGAACCAAATTCTGGCTCTCTGCACGTATTCGCAGTTTGAAATTACGACTTTTTATACCGAAAATATGCCAATTACTGAACGCGCCGATGAGTCACATTTTGCCCAAACCCTCCCTTCAGTTTTCAAAATATCCCAAACATCCCAAATTCGACTATTGAGCAATATTTTGGAGCCAATTTCTGGCTCTCTGCACGTATTCGCAGCATGAAATTACGACTTTTTATACCGAAAATATGCCAGTTATTGAAAGCAGCGATGGATCACATTAGTAGTGGGATTGATGACTACGACGTGCAATTTTCATTTTTTCCTATGCACGTCGTAGTCATCAGGGGTTTTTGATAGCTACGACGTGCAATTTTCATTTTTCCTATGCACGTCGTAGTCATCATGGGTTTTTGATAGCTACGACGTGCAATTTTCATTTTTTTCCTAAGCACGTCGTAGTCATCAAGGGTTTTTGATAGCTACGACGTGCAATTTTCATTTTTTCCTATGCACGTCGTAGTCATCAGGGGTTTTTGATAGCTACGACGTGCAATTTTCATTTTTTCCTATGCACGTCGTAGTCATCAGGGGTTTTTGATAGCTACGACGTGCAATTTTCATTTTTCCTATGCACGTCGTAGTCATCATGGGTTTTTGATAGCTACGACGTGCATTTTTCATTTTTTTCCTAAGCACGTCGTAGTCATCAGGGGTTTTTGATAGCTACGACGTGCAATTTTCATTTTTTCCTAAGCCTGTCGTAGTCATCAGGGGTTTTTGATAGCTACGACGTGCAATTTTCATTTTTTCCTATGCACGTCGTAGTCATCAGGGGTTTTTGATAGCTACGACGTGCAATTTTCATTTTTTCCTATGCACGTCGTAGTCATCAGGGGTTTTTGATAGCTACGACGTGCAATTTTCATTTTTCCTATGCACGTCGTAGTCATCATGGGTTTTTGATAGCTACGACGTGCATTTTTCATTTTTTTCCTAAGCACGTCGTAGTCATCAGGGGTTTTTGATAGCTACGACGTGCAATTTTCATTTTTTCCTAAGCCTGTCGTAGTCATCAGGGGTTTTTGATAGCTACGACGTGCAATTTTCATTTTTTCCTATGCACGTCGTAGTCATCAGGGGTTTTTGATAGCTACGACGTGCAATTTTCATTTTTTCCTATGCACGTCGTAGTCATCAGGGGTTTTTGATAGCTACGACGTGCAATTTTCATTTTTCCTATGCACGTCGTAGTCATCATGGGTTTTTGATAGCTACGACGTGCAATTTTCATTTTTTTCCTAAGCACGTCGTAGTCATCAAGGGTTTTTGATAGCTACGACGTGCAATTTTCATTTTTTCCTATGCACGTCGTAGTCATCAGGGGTTTTTGATAGCTACGACGTGCAATTTTCATTTTTTCCTATGCACGTCGTAGTCATCAGGGGTTTTTGATAGCTACGACGTGCAATTTTCATTTTTCCTATGCACGTCGTAGTCATCATGGGTTTTTGATAGCTACGACGTGCATTTTTCATTTTTTTCTTAAGCACGTCGTAGTCATCAGGGGTTTTTGATAGCTACGACGTGCAATTTTCATTTTTTCCTAAGCCTGTCGTAGTCATCAGGGGTTTTTGATAGCTACGACGTGCAATTTTCATTTTTTCCTATGCACGTCGTAGTCATCAGGGGTTTTTGATAGCTACGACGTGCAATTTTCATTTTTTCCTATGCACGTCGTAGTCATCAGGGGTTTTTGATAGCTACGACGTGCAATTTTCATTTTTCCTATGCACGTCGTAGTCATCATGGGTTTTTGATAGCTACGACGTGCATTTTTCATTTTTTTCCTAAGCACGTCGTAGTCATCAGGGGTTTTTGATAGCTACGACGTGCAATTTTCATTTTTTCCTAAGCCTGTCGTAGTCATCAGGGGTTTTTGATAGCTACGACGTGCAATTTTCATTTTTTCCTATGCACGTCGTAGTCATCAGGGGTTTTTGATAGCTACGACGTGCAATTTTCATTTTTTCCTATGCACGTCGTAGTCATCAGGGGTTTTTGATAGCTACGACGTGCAATTTTCATTTTTCCTATGCACGTCGTAGTCATCATGGGTTTTTGATAGCTACGACGTGCAATTTTCATTTTTTTCCTAAGCACGTCGTAGTCATCAGGGGTTTTTGATAGCTACGACGTGCAATTTTCATTTTATCCTAAGCCTGTCGTAGTCATCAGGGGTTTTTGATAGCTACGACGTGCAATTTTCATTTTTTCCTATGCACGTCGTAGTCATCAGGGGTTTTTGATAGCTACGACGTGCAATTTTCATTTTTTCCTATGCACGTCGTAGTCGCCAGGGGTTTTTGATAGCTACGACGTGCAATTTTCATTTTTTCCTAAGCCTGTCGTAGGCGTAGGGGGTTTTTCCTGTTTTTTCCTAAGCACGTCGTAGGCGTAGGGGGTTTTTCTGATTTTTTTTGTTCCTATACCGGTCGTAGCATCATGGGTTTTCTCAATTCAACTTGCCTAGGGATTAAAAAGCTGGTCCCTGGCATCCCCAAATTTCGTTGGCTTAGTGACCCTGCACAGACATTGCTAATGGTCAATGACGTCACCAGGTAGCCGCTCAGCATTCCTGCACCGGCATGTTCGAGGGGATTAAAAAGCCTGTCGTAGCATCATGGGTTTTTGTGAATTTTTTTGTTCCTATGCTGGTCTTAGCATCATAGTTTTTTGTTCCTATGCCGGTCGTAGCATCACAATTTGCCTGGGGGTAGGATTAAAATGCCGGTCCCTGGCATCCCCAAATTTCGTTGGCTCAGTGACCCTGCACAGACATTGCTAATGGTCAATGACGTCACCAGCTAGCCGCTCAGCATTCCTGCACCGGCATGTTCGAGGGGATTAAAAAGCCTGTCGTAGCATCATGGGTTTTGCGATACAACAGTGTCCTTGAAACCTAATATAAAATACCATCATCCCTAGTCTATTTTTAATTTCATATTTACTTCCAACCATTGCCCATTACATTTATCAAAGGGAAACAAGTATGTGAGGGAAGAACATAACTTCAGCACTGCAAGAAGTTATGTGTGTATTTTCAAGTTCGTCCCCTGCTGCCTGTATTTACCCAGGTCTTTTTCCTAAATATAAATATTTTTCGAGTTCTTCCCCTGTTACCTATATTCACCCAGGTCTTTTTCCTAAATATATAACTTATCCAATTCATTCCTGTTCTGTTTCATGTTGATACGTATAATGGGTCATTAATATTCCCCTTTACTATGACCATTCAGTCACACGTCTATCATGTCACCCCTATTTCTTCTTCATCATCGTCGTTCTAGAGAAGCACTGCAAGAAGTTATGTATGTATTTTCAAGTTCGTCCCCTGTTACCTATATTTACCCAGGTCTTTTTCCTAAATATAAAACTTATTCAATTCATGCCTATTCTGTTTCATGTTGATACGTATAATAGGTTATTAATATTCCCCTTTACTATGACCATTCAGTCGCACCTCTATCATGTCACCCCTATTTCTTCTTCGTCATCTTCATTCTAGAGAATGTAATTTGAGCTTTGACAATCTTTCTTGAAGGATCGTTTTATTATGCATAGGGCAAAAAATAAAATGAAAAAACTGCTATCATTCATTTATATGAAAAAACAGAGCCCTGGGCATTGACGATTTCAATGCGTTTTCAGTAGTAACCAATATTGTCCTTAACCTCACACACGTCTCACATTCGCTCAAAACATACCTCCCACACCTTGCTATGGCATATAACAAATAAAAAAATCTCATTCAGTAAAAGCAAGCCTCTCATATTTTAAAATAAGGCCTTCTGCGGCGCAAGGCGCGCTAAATGCGGATCCCAGGAGGTTCACACATAAGTGTGAACTCTTAATCTGGCTTAATACCTCACCTATACTCTGTGCTTCATCAAAGTTGATATTCAGCTACAATAGCTCGTATTTTGGCTCATTGCTTATATTTTCTGTTATTCATAAACCCGATCAAACCTTCCTAACCTAACCTATCCTAACTTATTATATATAACAAACAAATACATCCTACAGAACAGTTATTGTTGTTGTTTAGTGACATCGTGAAAAGCGACCTCAGGTATAGGGATAATGTATTGATGGTCATTAGCATATAGGTGTGAAGGTATTACAGTACCTTACTGGTCAACTATGTATGACGTCACCAGACAACCAATGCGACCTTTGGCGTCCTACTGGCATGAGTATTTGATGATATTATTCAAAAATGACTAGACTATCCATCCCCACCTAACCTAATCAGAGGTATAAGAATATACATTTTAGTCATCCACAACTGTAATCATTATTCAGTGATAAGTTCAAAAGTATAACAGAATGCCAAATGTCATACTGCAATTTAAGCAGAATCGTACATCTGGCAGCATAGCAGGTGAGCTGAACATAAGAATAAAGGTGACTGCAGAGGTCCTATTGGCCCATACGAGGCAGCTCCTATATATTTCCACCCAATCTCATTCATGTCCACCCTATGCTTAAAACAACCAAGGGATCCCACTTAAAGTATTAGTTTACAATAATAGTTTTAATAAATAGCTCTTATTCTAGTTTTATACACAACAGCAATTATGAAAACCCTATATCTAGATATTCTACTATAATCCACAAGTAGTTACCATACATCTGGCAGTACAGCGGATTAGTGGCTGTGTTCATAGGCTAGTCAACTGTCCTCACATCCATCAAATAGATATCCAAATGTCGCACCTCAATTCATCCATCTAGCAACTCAGCTGGATGTTAGCCACTATATTCATAGGCTAATCATTTCTACACCTCAAAAAATCCTAGTCTTGCTGCGCAAATCAGCTAACTTGTTTCTAAACCAACACTCGCTAATACAATCATGCATACCTACACATACTTCAAAACCTGTACATTCATAGAGAATAGCCTAGTTTTTGCCACCATTTCCCCATTAATCAGATGTAATTTATGCCATACACACAGAAAATATAGCATTTACACACCAAATATGCCATTTATGCACAAAATATATTATTTACACTCAAAATATACCATCACATAAAAAAATATGAGATTTTCATACAAAATATGTCAGTTGCAAACAAAAATATACCATTTACACAATATTGCATGTACACTCAGAGTATTACATTTACAAAAAGTACGGTATTTTGCACAAATATATCAAAATGCTTATGCATTTAGACAATAAAAAATGCACTTTAACTAAAATTACACAATTTCACAAACGTAATTTTCACAAAATACCCACACATTGTCTCATAAACCAAAATACACTTACATCATAAAGATCTATTTTATCAAATTACAGAGCTTACACAAAATACACAATTTTCACACACAAATACAGTTTCACCAGTTACACTTCAACATATTAAAAACACAACTTGCATAAATGCACTATTATCACAAAAATTATTACACAGTTTGTGTAATTATTTTACATCTTTGCACAATTAATACAAGAAAACTTGCTATATAATTACTCAGCTTGCACAATGACAATCAATACCCAAAGGTATAAATAAACAATCCGTCCATATGCAATTACACAACATGCGCAATTAATACACAACTTATACAATATTACACATCTTTCATAATTATTACACACAACTTGCACAAATGCATATCTAGCACAAATACGTGCAATACATAACTACCCCAAATATGAACATACACCATTAGCATAAATACACGATTTACACAAATACAATTGCGACATTTACACAACTTGCTCAAAAATATAATCAATACACAACTTACCAAAATATGAACAATACATAACTAGCACATATTCATTAAATCCACAACTATGCAATTTCCGCAAATACACATACAAAAACATATACAATTAATACATACAACTTGCACAAAACAATACACAATTTATAGAAATATAATCAATACATAATTTCAATAATCATACAACATATGCAAAATACATAATCTGCACAATTAATACACAAGTATATTAATTGTGCTATATATGTACAAACACAACCAACTGGGTCAAACAATACACAATTTGCATGATATTTTTCTGGGTATATTTAGGACATTAATTATAATATGCTGAGTTTAACCAACTCCCCAAAAGTCAGAATTTCACATATAAAAATGTTTCTTATAACTTCCAATGAGCTCAATATATAACACATTCTTTTCCATTAAGATATCAACATTATTAGTGCTAAACTATTCATCTAACGTATGTCCACTGTTTTTATGTCTTATTAATACCTTCCTTGTTACATTCTCTCCAATCAGACCACCATATTTATGTATTTATTCAAACCATCTAACAGACTTATTTGTTCTAGTCTTAGTTATGTTAGGGCAGGTGGGGTTAGGTAGAGTCAGTATTTTCTATGATAATTTTAGACAAATTTGCTATATCTTATCAAAATGCATCCTGTTAAAACTTAAATTCATCTAAATCTATCAAAAATATACTTATACTACGCAAATTTGACTAAATTCTACCTAGCTAAACTTACTAAATATGAGCATCCCATATCCTCACATACAAGCCTATGTCCATACATTATATGAGTCTGCCATATAGCACGAACCCCAAATAGGAAAATTTACGCTATTTCATAAACATACTAGTTCATTACCCTAAGATATTATATATGTCCTTCCCTACACGACCTCACCAAACCTGACCTAGCATATCCAACCCTGGATTTGGTTAAAGTTGGCAAAATGTATGCTATGCCACCTAAATTTCACCAAATTTAAGGCAATTTCCACCAAATATACCCAAATGTTGTGTATCATAGCATCGCCAAAGCCCATTTTCTCCAATTCCATACTACCCTACACAACCTCACCCAACCTGACCTAGCATATCCAAACCTGGATGTGGTTAAAGTCGGCGAAATTCATGCTATGCCACCTAAATTTGACCAAATATACCCAATGTTTCATATCACAGCACTGCCAAAGCCCATTTTTACCTACATTTTCTCCTATTCCATCCTACCCTATGCAACCTTACCTAACCTATCCTACCATATCAAAACAAAGATTTGGTTAAAGTCTGCGAAATTTAAGCTATCCCACCAAAATTCTATCTAATTTAAGGCAATTCCCACCAAATATATCCAAAATGTTCTGTATCACAGCACTGTCAAAGCCCATTTTTACCTACATTTTCTCCTATTCCATCCTACCCTACGCAACCTTACCTAACCTATCCTAGCATATCCAAACCTAGATTTGGTTAAAGTCGGCGAAATTTAAGTTATCCCATATAAATTTGACCTAATTTAAGACAATTCCCACCAAATATACCCAAAAATGTTTTGGAACGTAGCACGGCCAAAGCTCATTTTAGCTGAGTTTTCACCTATTCCAACCTGCCCTAGACAACCCTACCCAGCCTCTCCTGGCATATCCAAAGTCAGATTTGATTATAGTTGGCGAAATTTATGCCTTTCCAACCTAAATTTTACCTAATTTAAGACAATTTCTACCCAATATACCCAAAATGTTTTGTTACATAGCTCAGCAAAAGACCATTTTAGCCGAGTTTTCACATATTCCAACCTACCCTACATAGCCTTACCTATCCCTGACCTAGCAGATTTGATTAAAGTTGGAGAAATTTAAGCTATCGCCATGAAATTGGAGACAATTTCCACCAAATATGCCTAAATGTTGTGTATCATAGCACAGCCAAAACCCATTTTACCCACATTTTCACCCATTCCATCTAAACCTGGACCTAGCCTCTGATACTCAGAGAAGTGATGTTTTGGATATGAACCTAAATGCCCGTGCCTAACCTGCAAGAGTCTTGGAGCTTTGTTGAATATTTCTTCGAAAACTGAAGTTTTGGATATGAACCTATCCGCACTGTGCCTAACCTGCTAGGATCTTTGTTGAACATTGTAACCATATTCATAGAAAAGTGATGTTTTGGATATGGACCTAACAGCCCCTCTCCTTTAAAACTTGGAACTGTGTTCAATATTGTAGATATAGTGTTGGGTGTGTATTTTGTTTTTACACATCAACCCAACCGTCCTGGACCTAACCTCCCTTCATCTAACTTCAAATTTATCGTAAATATGGAAGGACGTGTTGTTTGTGCATCAACCCAATCGTCCTTGACCTAACCTCCATTTATCAAACTTCAAATTTATCATAAATATGGGAGGACCGTGTTATTTGTGCATCAACCCATCCTGGGCCTAACCTCCCTTTATCTAACTTCAAATTTATTGTATTTATGGGAAGAAGGTGTTGTTTATGCATCAACCCAACCGCCCTGGACCTAACCTCTGATACACGAATCTTGGTTCAACATTGCATCATACTCGTAGCATATTTTTTTTCACATAATTCAACCATCCTCAACCTAACCTCTATTACCTGGGGGAGGGAGGTTAATGGAAAATATGATAATAATGGGAATTTTCTCTACATCAGTTCAACCTAACCATCCTTAACCTAACCTTAGTTAGAAAGGGATATAACTCACCAAAACTGTTTAATTACCATTTACCTTATTTTCCTTATCCTAACCCATAACCAGAGGGTTTAGACCCCCCTTTACCTCGAAATTAGAGTACAGGGTTAAATGGGTTGATGCACAAATAACACGGTCCTCCCATATTTATGATAAATTTGAAGTTTGATAAATGGAGGTTAGGTCAAGGACGATTGGGTTGATGCATAAACAACACGTCCTTCCATATTTACGATAAATTTGAAGTTAGATGAAGGGAGGTTAGGTCCAGGACGGTTGGGTTGATGTGTAAAAACAAAATACACACCCAACACTATATCTACAATATTGAACACAGTTCCAAGTTTTAAAGGAGAGGGGCTGTTAGGTCCATATCCAAAACATCACTTTTCTATGAATATGGTTACAATGTTCAACAAAGATCCTAGCAGGTTAGGCACAGTGCGGATAGGTTCATATCCAAAACTTCAGTTTTCGAAGAAATATTCAACAAAGCTCCAAGACTCTTGCAGGTTAGGCACGGGCATTTAGGTTCATATCCAAAACATCACTTCTCTGAGTATCAGAGGCTAGGTCCAGGTTTAGATGGAATGGGTGAAAATGTGGGTAAAATGGGTTTTGGCTGTGCTATGATACACAACATTTAGGCATATTTGGTGGAAATTGTCTCCAATTTCATGGCGATAGCTTAAATTTCCCCAACTTTAATCAAATCTGCTAGGTCCGGGATAGGTAAGGCTATGTAGGGTAGGTTGGAATATGTGAAAACTCGGTTAAATGGTCTTTTGCTGAGCTATGTAACAAAACATTTTGGGTATATTGGGTAGAAATTGTCTTAAATTAGGTAAAATTTAGGTTGGAAAGGCATAAATTTCGCCAACTATAATCAAATCTGACTTTGGATATGCCAGGAGAGGCTGGGTAGGGTTGTCTAGGGCAGGTTGGAATAGGTGAAAACTCAGCTAAAATGAGCTTTGGCCGTGCTACGTTCCAAAACATTTTTGGGTATATTTGGTGGGAATTGTCTTAAATTAGGTCAAATTTATATGGGATAACTTAAATTTCGCCTACTTTAACCAAATCTAGGTTTGGATATGCTAGGATAGGTTAGGTAAGGTTGCGTAGGGTAGGATGGAATAGGAGAAAATGTAGGTAAAAATGGGCTTTGGCAGTGCTGTGATACAGAACATTTTGGATATATTTGGTGGGAAGTGCCTTAAATTAGATAGAATTTAGGTGGGATAGCTTAAATTTCGCCGACTTTAACCAAATCTAGGTTTGGATATGCTAGGATAGGTTAGGTAAGGTTGCGTAGGGTAGGATGGAATAGGAGAAAATGTAGGTAAAAATGGGCTTTGGCAGTGCTGTGATACAGAACATTTTGGATATATTTGGTGGGAATTGCCTTAAATTAGATAGAATTTTGGTGGGATAGCTTAAATTTCGCAGACTTTAACCAAATCTTTGTTTTGATATGGTAGGATAGGTTAGGTAAGGTTGCATAGGGTAGGATGGAATAGGAGAAAATGTAGGTAAAAATGGGCTTTGGCAGTGCTGTGATATGAAACATTGGGTATATTTGGTCAAATTTAGGTGGCATAGCATGAATTTCGCCGACTTTAACCACATCCAGGTTTGGATATGCTAGGTCAGGTTGGGTGAGGTTGTGTAGGGTAGTATGGAATAGGAGAAAATGGGCTTTGGCGATGCTATGATACACAACATTTGGGTATATTTGGTGGAAATTGCCTTAAATTTGGTGAAATTTAGGTGGCATAGCATACATTTTGCCAACTTTAACCAAATCCGGGGTTGGATATGTTAGGTCAGGTTTGGTGAGGTCGTGTAGGGAAGGACATATATAATATCTTAGGGTAATGAACTAGTATGTTTATGAAATAGCGTAAATTTTCCTATTTGGGGTTCGTGCTATATGACAGACTCATATAATGTATGGACATAGGCTTGTATGTGAGGATATGGGATGCTCATATTTAGTAAGTTTAGCTAGGTAGAATTTAGTCAAATTTGCGTAGTATAAGTATATTTTTGATAGATTTAGATGAATTTAAGTTTTAACAGGATGCATTTTGATAAGATATAGCAAATTTGTCTAAAATTATCATAGAAAATACTGACTCTACCTAACCCCACCTACCCTAACATAACTAAGACTAGAACAAATAAGTCTGTTAGATGGTTTGAATAAATACATAAATATGGTGGTCTGATTGGAGAGAATGTAACAAGGAAGGTATTAATAAGACATAAAAACAGTGGACATACGTTAGATGAATAGTTTAGCACTAATAATGTTGATATCTTAATGGAAAAGAATGTGTTATATATTGAGCTCATTGGAAGTTATAAGAAACATTTTTATATGTGAAATTCTGACTTTTGGGGAGTTGGTTAAACTCAGCATATTATAATTAATGTCCTAAATATACCCAGAAAAATATCATGCAAATTGTGTATTGTTTGACCCAGTTGGTTGTGTTTGTACATATATAGCACAATTAATATAATTGTGTATTAATTGTGCAGATTATGTATTTTGCATATGTTGTATGATTATTGAAATTATGTATTGATTATATTTCTATAAATTGTGTATTGTTTTGTGCAAGTTGTATGTATTAATTGTATATGTTTTTGTATGTGTATTTGCGGAAATTGCATAGTTGTGGATTTAATGAATATGTGCTAGTTATGTATTGTTCATATTTTGGTAAGTTGTGTATTGATTATATTTTTGAGCAAGTTGTGTAAATGTCGCAATTGTATTTGTGTAAATCGTGTATTTATGCTAGTTGTGTATTTTCATATTTGGGGTAGTTATGTATTGCACGTATTTGTGCTAGATATGCATTTGTGCAAGTTGTGTGTAATAATTATGAAAGATGTGTAATATTGTATAAGTTGTGTATTAATTGCGCATGTTGTGTAATTGCATATGGACGGATTGTTTATTTATACCTTTGGGTATTGATTGTCATTGTGAAAGCTGAGTAATTATATAGCAAGTTTTCTTGTATTAATTGTGCAAAGATGTAAAATAATTACACAAACTGTGTAATAATTTTTGTGATAATAGTGCATTTATGCAAGTTGTGTTTTTAATATGTTGAAGTGTAACTGGTGAAACTGTATTTGTGTGTGAAAATTGTGTATTTTGTGTAAGCTCTGTAATTTGATAAAATAGATCTTTATGGTGTAAGTGTATTTTGGTTTATGAGACAATGTGTGGGTATTTTGTGAAAATTACGTTTGTGAAATTGTGTAATTTTAGTTAAAGTGCATTTTTTATTGTCTAAATGCATAAGCATTTTGATATATTTGTGCAAAATACCGTACTTTGTGTAAATGTCATACTCTGAGTGTACATGCAATATTGTGTAAATGGTATATTTTTGTTTGCAACTGACATATTTTGTATGAAAATCTCATATTTTTTTATGTGATGGTATATTTTGAGTGTAAATAATATATTTTGTGCATAAATGGCATATTTGGTGTGTAAATGCTATATTTTCTGTGTGTATGGCATAAATTACATCTGATTAATTGGGAAATGGTGGCAAAAACTAGGCTATTCTCTATGAATGCATAGGTTTTGAAGTATGTGTAGGTATGCATGATTGTATTTGCGAGTGTTGGTTTAGAAACAAGTTAGCTGATTTGCGCAGCAAGACTAGGATTTTTTGAGGTGTAGAAATGATTAGCCTATGAATATAGTGGCTAACATCCAGCTGAGTTGCTAGATGGATGAATTGAGGTGCGACATTTGGATATCTATTTGATGGATGTGAGGACAGTTGACTAGCCTATGAACACAGCCACTAATCCGCTGTACTGTCAGATGTGTGGTAACTACTTGTGGATTATAGTAGAATATCTAGATATAGGGTTTTCATAATTGCTGTTGTGTATAAAACTAGAATAAGAGCTATTTATTAAAACTATTATTGTAAACTAATACATTAAGTGGGATCCCTTGGTTGTTTTAAGCATAGGGTGGACATGAATGAGATTGGGTGGAAATATATAGGAGCTGCCTCGTATGGGCCAATAGGACCTCTGCAGTTACCTTTATTCTTATGTTCAGCTCACCTGCTATGCTGCCAGATGTACGATTCTGCTTAAATTGCAGTATGACATTTGGCATTCTGTTATACTTTTGAACTTATCACTGAATAATGATTACAGTTGTGGATGACTAAAATGTATATTCTTATACCTCTGATTAGGTTAGGTGGGGATGGATAGTCTAGTCATTTTTGAATAATATCATCAAATACTCATGCCAGTAGGACGCCAAAGGTCGCATTGGTTGTCTGGTGACGTCATACATAGTTGACCAGTAAGGTACTGTAATACCTTCACACCTATATGCTAATGACCATCAATACATTATCCCTATACCTGAGGTCGCTTTTCACGATGTCACTAAACAACAACAATAACTGTTCTGTAGGATGTATTTGTTTGTTATATATAATAAGTTAGGATAGGTTAGGTTAGGAAGGTTTGATCGGGTTTATGAATAACAGAAAATATAAGCAATGAGCCAAAATACGAGCTATTGTAGCTGAATATCAACTTTGATGAAGCACAGAGTATAGGTGAGGTATTAAGCCAGATTAAGAGTTCACACTTATGTGTGAACCTCCTGGGATCCGCATTTAGCGCGCCTTGCGCCGCAGAAGGCCTTATTTTAAAATATGAGAGGCTTGCTTTTACTGAATGAGATTTTTTTATTTGTTATATGCCATAGCAAGGTGTGGGAGGTATGTTTTGAGCAAATGTGAGACGTGTGTGAGGTTAAGGACAATATTGGTTACTACTGAAAACGCATTGAAATCGTCAATGCCCAGGGCTCTGTTTTTTCATATAAATGAATGATAGCAGTTTTTTCATTTTATTTTTTGCCCTATGCATAATAAAACGATCCTTCAAGAAAGATTGTCAAAGCTCAAATTACATTCTCTAGAATGAAGATGACGAAGAAGAAATAGGGGTGACATGATAGAGGTGCGACTGAATGGTCATAGTAAAGGGGAATATTAATAACCTATTATACGTATCAACATGAAACAGAATAGGCATGAATTGAATAAGTTTTATATTTAGGAAAAAGACCTGGGTAAATATAGGTAACAGGGGACGAACTTGAAAATACATACATAACTTCTTGCAGTGCTTCTCTAGAACGACGATGATGAAGAAGAAATAGGGGTGACATGATAGACGTGTGACTGAATGGTCATAGTAAAGGGGAATATTAATGACCCATTATACGTATCAACATGAAACAGAACAGGAATGAATTGGATAAGTTATATATTTAGGAAAAAGACCTGGGTGAATATAGGTAACAGGGGAAGAACTCGAAAAATATTTATATTTAGGAAAAAGACCTGGGTAAATACAGGCAGCAGGGGACGAACTTGAAAATACACACATAACTTCTTGCAGTGCTGAAGTTATGTTCTTCCCTCACATACTTGTTTCCCTTTGATAAATGTAATGGGCAATGGTTGGAAGTAAATATGAAATTAAAAATAGACTAGGGATGATGGTATTTTATATTAGGTTTCAAGGACACTGTTGTATCGCAAAACCCATGATGCTACGACAGGCTTTTTAATCCCCTCGAACATGCCGGTGCAGGAATGCTGAGCGGCTAGCTGGTGACGTCATTGACCATTAGCAATGTCTGTGCAGGGTCACTGAGCCAACGAAATTTGGGGATGCCAGGGACCGGCATTTTAATCCTACCCCCAGGCAAATTGTGATGCTACGACCGGCATAGGAACAAAAAACTATGATGCTAAGACCAGCATAGGAACAAAAAAATTCACAAAAACCCATGATGCTACGACAGGCTTTTTAATCCCCTCGAACATGCCGGTGCAGGAATGCTGAGCGGCTACCTGGTGACGTCATTGACCATTAGCAATGTCTGTGCAGGGTCACTAAGCCAACGAAATTTGGGGATGCCAGGGACCAGCTTTTTAATCCCTAGGCAAGTTGAATTGAGAAAACCCATGATGCTACGACCGGTATAGGAACAAAAAAAATCAGAAAAACCCCCTACGCCTACGACGTGCTTAGGAAAAAACAGGAAAAACCCCCTACGCCTACGACAGGCTTAGGAAAAAATGAAAATTGCACGTCGTAGCTATCAAAAACCCCTGACGACTACGACGTGCATAGGAAAAAATGAAAATTGCACGTCGTAGCTATCAAAAACCCCTGATGACTACGACAGGCTTAGGAAAAAATGAAAATTGCACGTCGTAGCTATCAAAAACCCCTGATGACTACGACGTGCTTAGGAAAAAAATGAAAATTGCACGTCGTAGCTATCAAAAACCCATGATGACTACGACGTGCATAGGAAAAATGAAAATTGCACGTCGTAGCTATCAAAAACCCCTGATGACTACGACGTGCATAGGAAAAAATGAAAATTGCACGTCGTAGCTATCAAAAACCCCTGATGACTACGACGTGCATAGGAAAAAATGAAAATTGCACGTCGTAGTCATCAATCCCACTACTAATGTGACCCATCGCTGCTTTCAGTATTTGGTATATTTTCGGTATAAAACGTCGTAATTTCAAACTGCGAATACGTGCAGAGAGTCAGAATTTGGCTCCAAAATATGGTTCAAGGGTCGAATTTGGGATGTTTGGGATATTTTGAAAGCTGCAGAGAGAGTTTGGGCAAAATGTGATCCATCGCCGCTCACAGTAATTGTCATTTTTTCTGTATAAAAAGTCGTAATATCAAACTGCGAATACGTGCAGTGAGCCAGAATTTGGCTCGAAAATATGGTTCAAGCGTCGAATTTGGGATGTTTGTGATATTTTAAAACTGCAGGAAGGGTTTGGTCAAAATGTGACCCATCGCTGATCCCAGTAATTGACATATATCTGGTATAAAAATTCGTAATTTCAAACTGCGAATACGTGCAGAGAGCCAGAGTTTGGCTACAAAATATAGCTCAATAGTCGAATTTGGTATGATTGGGATATTTTGAAAACTGCAGGGAGGATTTGGGCAAAATGTAACTCATCGGCGCGTTCAGTAATTGGAATATTTTCGGTATAAAAGTCGTAATTTCAAACTGCGAATACGTGCAGAGAGCCAGAATTTGGCGCCAAAATATGGCTCAAGCCAAATTTGGGATGTTTGGGATAATTTCAAAACTGCAAGGTGGGTTTAGGCAAAAAGTGACCCATCGCCGCTCTCAATAATTGGCATATTTTCGATATAAAATTCGTAAATTCAAACTGCGAATACATGCAGAGAGCCAGAATTTGGCTCCTTAATATGGCCCAAGCGTCGAATTTGGGATGTTTGGGATATTTTGAAAACTGCAGGGAGGATTTGGGGAAAATGTGATCCATCGCCGCATTCAGTAATTGACATTTTTTCTGTATAAAAAGTCATAATTTGAAACTGCGAATGCGGGCAGAAAGTCAGAATTTGGCTCCAAAATATGGTTCAAGAGTCTAATTTGGGATGTTTGTGATATTTTTAAAACTGCAGGGATGGTTTGGGCAAAATGTGACACATCGCTGATCCCAGTAATTTGCATATATTCGGTATAAAAAGTCGTAACTTCAAACTGCGAATACGTGCAGAGAGCGAGAATTTGGCTCCAAAATATTGCTCAAGCGTCAAATTTGGGATGTTTGGGATATTTTGATAACTTCAGGGAGGTTTTGGGCAAAATGTGATCCATCGCCGCTTTCAGTAATTGGCATTTTTCTGTATAAAAAGTCGTAATTTCAAACTGCGAATACGTGCAGAGAGCCAGAATTTGGCTCCAAAATATGGTTCAAGAGTCGAATTTGGGATGTTTGTGATATTTTTAAAACTGCAGGGAGGGTTTGGGCAAAATGTGACACATCGCTGATCCCAGTAATTTGCATATATTCGGTATAAAAAGTCGTAACTTCAAACTGCGAATACGTGCAGAGAGCGAGAATTTGGCTCCAAAATATTGCTCAAGCGTCAAATTTGGGATGTTTGGGATATTTTGATAACTTCAGGGAGGTTTTGGGCAAAATGTGATCCATCGCCGCTTTCAGTAATTGGCATTTTTCTGTATAAAAAGTCGTAATTTCAAACTGCGAATACGTGCAGAGAGCCAGAATTTGGCTCCAAAATATGGTTCAAGAGTCGAATTTGGGATGTTTGTGATATTTTTAAAACTGCAGGGAGGGTTTTGGCAAAATTTGACCCATCGCTGATCCCAGTAATTGACATATATTCGGTAAAAAAATTCGTAATTTCAAACTGCGAATACGTGCAGAGAGCCAGAGTTTGGCTCCAAAATATGGCTCTAGAGTCGAATTTGGGATGTTTGAGATATTTTCAAAACTGCAGGGTGAATTTGGGCAAATTGTGATCCATCGCCGCTCTCAGTAATTGGCATATTTTCGTTATAAAATTCGTAATTTCAAACTGCGAAAACGTGCCGAGAGCCAGAATTTGGCTTCAAAATATGGTTCAAGAGTCGAAATTGGGATGATTGTGATTTTTTTAAAACTGCAGGGAGGGTTTGGGCAAAATGTGACCCATCGCTGATCCCAGGAATTGGCATATATTCGGTAAAAAAATCGTAATTTCAAACTGCGAATACATGCAGAGAGCAAGAATTTGGTTCCTTAATATGACCCAAGCGTCGAATTTGGGATGTTTGGGATATTTTAAAAACTGCAGCGAGGGTTTGGGCAAAATGTGATCCATCGCTGCTTTCAGTAATTAGCATTTTTTCTGTATAAAAATTCGTAATTTCAAACTGCGAATACGTGCAGAGAGCCAGAATTTGGCTTCAAAATATGGTTCAAGAGTCGAAATTGGGATGATTGTGATATTTTTAAAACTGCAGGGAGGGTTTGGGCAAAATGTGACTCATCGGCGCGTTCAGTAATTGGCATATTTTGGTATAAAAAGTTGTAATTTCAAACTGCGAATACGTGCAGAGAGACAAAATTTGGCGGCAAAATATGGCTCAAGAGTCGAATTTAGGACGTTTGGGAAATTTCGAAAACTGCAGTGAGGTCTTGGGCAAAATGTGATCCATCGCTGCTTTCAGTAACTGGCATAATATCGGTATAAAAAGTCGTAATTTCAAACTGCGAGTACGTGCAGAGAGCCAGAAATTGGCCCCAAAATATGGCTCAAGCGTCGAATTTGGGATGTTTACGATATTTTCAAAACTGCTAGGTGGGTTTGGGCAAACAGTGACCCGTCGCTGCTCTCAGTAATTGGCAAATTCTCGGTGTAAAATTCGTAATTTCAAACTGCGAATACATGTAGAGAGCCAGAATTTGTCTCCTAAATATAGCCCAAGCGTCGAATTTGGGATGTTTTATATATTTTGAAAACTGCAGAGGGGTTTGGGCAAAATGTGACCCATCGCCGCTTTCAGTAATTGGTATTTTTTCTGTATAAAAAGTCGTAATATCAAACTGTGAATACGTGCAGAGAGCCAGAATTTGGCTCCAAAACATGGTTCAAGCGTCGAGTTTGAGATGTTTGTGATATTTTTAAAACTGCAGGGAGGATTTGGGCAAAATGTGACCCATCGCTGATCCCAGTAATTGGCATATATATTCGGTATAAAAAGTCGTAATTTCAAACTGCGAATACGTGCAGAGAGCCAGAGTTTGGCTCCAAAATATGGCTCAAGAGTCGAATTTGGGATGTTTGAGATATTTTCAAAACTGCAGGGTGAATTTGGGCAAATTGTGACCCATCGCCGCTCTCAATAATTGGCATATTTTCGTTATAAAATTCGTAATTTCAAACTGCGAAAACGTGCCGAGAGCCAGAATTTGGCTCCAAAATATGGCTCAAGCGTCGAATTTGGGACGTTTGGGATATTTTAAAAATTGCAGGGAGGGCTTGGGCAAAATGTGATCCATCGCTACATTCAGTAACTGGCATATTTTCGGTATAAAAAGTCGTAATTTCATACTGCGAATACGTGCAGAAAGCCAGAATTTGACTCCAAGTTATGCCTCAAGGGTCGTATTTGGGATGTTTGGGATATTTTTAAAACTGCAGGTTTTTTTTGGCAAAATGTGATTTATCGCTGTTTTCAGTATTTGGCATATTTTCGGTATAAAAAGTAGTAATTTCAAACTGCGAATACGTGCAGAGAGCCAGGATTTGGCTTCAAAATATGGTTCAAGTGTCGAATTTGGGATGTTTGGGATATTTTGAAAACTACAGGGAGGACTTGGGCAAAATGTGACTCATCGGCGCGCTCAGTAATTGGCATGTTTTTGTATAAAAATTCGTAATTTCAAACTGGGAATACGTGCAGAGAGCCAGAACTTGGCTCCAAAATATTGCTCAAGCGTCAAATTTGGGATGTTTGGGATATTTTGAAAACTGCAGGAAGGGTTTGGGCAAAATGTGACTAATCGGGGCGTTAAGTAATTGGCATATTTTGGTATAAAAAGTCGTAATTTCAAACTGCGAATACGTGCAGAGAGCCAGAATTTGGCTTCAAAATATGGTTCAAGTGTCGAATTTGGGATGTTTGGGATATTTTTAAAACTGCAGGGAGGGTTTGGGCAAAATGTGACCCATCGCTGATCCCAGTAATTGGCATATATATTCGGTATAAAAAGTCGTAATTTCAAACTGCGAATACGTGCAGAGAGCCAGAGTTTGGCTCCAAAATATGGCTCAAGAGTCGAATTTGGGATGTTTGAGATATTTTCAAAACTGCAGGGTGAATTTGGGCAAATTGTGACCCATCGCCGCTCTCAATAATTGGCATATTTTCGTTATAAAATTCGTAATTTCAAACTGCGAAAACGTGCCGAGAGCCAGAATTTGGCTCCAAAATATGGCTCAAGCGTCGAATTTGGGACGTTTGGGATATTTTAAAAATTGCAGGGAGGGCTTGGGCAAAATGTGATCCATCGCTACATTCAGTAACTGGCATATTTTCGGTATAAAAAGTCGTAATTTCATACTGCGAATACGTGCAGAAAGCCAGAATTTGACTCCAAGTTATGCCTCAAGGGTCGTATTTGGGATGTTTGGGATATTTTTAAAACTGCAGTTTTTTTTTGGCAAAATGTGATTTATCGCTGTTTTCAGTATTTGGCATATTTTCGGTATAAAAAGTAGTAATTTCAAACTGCGAATACGTGCAGAGAGCCAGGATTTGGCTTCAAAATATGGTTCAAGTGTCGAATTTGGGATGTTTGGGATATTTTGAAAACTACAGGGAGGACTTGGGCAAAATGTGACTCATCGGCGCGCTCAGTAATTGGCATGTTTTTGTATAAAAATTCGTAATTTCAAACTGGGAATACGTGCAGAGAGCCAGAACTTGGCTCCAAAATATTGCTCAAGCGTCAAATTTGGGATGTTTGGGATATTTTGAAAACTGCAGGAAGGGTTTGGGCAAAATGTGACTAATCGGGGCGTTAAGTAATTGGCATATTTTGGTATAAAAAGTCGTAATTTCAAACTGCGAATACGTGCAGAGAGCCAGAATTTGGCTTCAAAATATGGTTCAAGTGTCGAATTTGGGATGTTTGGGATATTTTTAAAACTGCAGGGAGGGTTTGGGCAAAATGTGACCCATCGCTGATCCCAGTAATTGGCATACATTCGGTATAAAAAGTCGTAATTTCAAACTGCGAATACATGCAGAGAGCCAGAATTTGGCTCCAAAATATTGCTCAATAGTCGAATTTGGGATGTTTGGGATATTTTGAAAACTGCAGGGAGGGTTTGGGCAAAATGTTACTCATCGGAGCGTTCAGTAATTGGCATATTTTCTTTATAAAATTCTTAATTTCAATCTGCGAAAACGTGCCGCGAGCCAGAATTTGGCTCCAAAATATGGCTCAAGCGTCGAATTTGGGACGTTTGGGATATTTTGAAAACTGCAAAGAGGGCTTTGGCAAAATATGATCCATCGCCGCTTTCAGTAACTGGCATATTTTCGGTATAAAAAGTCGTAATTTCATACTGCGAATACGTGCAGAGAGCCAGATATTGGCTCCAAAATATTCTTAAGGGTCGTATTTGGGACGTTTTTGATATTTCGAAAACTGCAAATGGGTTTGGGCAAAATGTGACCAATCGCAGCTTTCAGTAATTGGTATATTTTCGGTATAATAAGTCGTAATTTCAAACTGCGAATACGTGTAGAGAGCCAGAATTTGGCTCCAAAATATGGTTCAAGGGTCGAATTTGGAATGTTTGGGATATTTTGAAAACTGCAGAGAGGGTTTGGGCAAAAGGTAATCCATCGCCGCTTTCAGTAATTTGCATTTTTTCTGTATAAAAAGTCGTAATATCAAACTGCGAATACGTGTAGAGAGCCAGAATTTGGCTCCAAAATATGGTTCAAGCGTCGAATTTGGGATGTTTGGGATATTTTGAAAACTGCAGGGAGGGTTTGGGCAAAATGTGACTCATCGGCGCGTTCAGTAATTGGCATATTTTGCTATAAAAAGTCGTAATTTCAAACTGCGAATACGTGCAGAGAGCCAGAATTTGGCTCCAAAATATGGCTCAAGCGTCGAATTTGGGATGTTTGGGATATTTTGAAAACTGCAGGCGGGGTTTGGGCAAAATGTGACTCGTCGCCGCTTTCAGTATTTGGCATATTGTCGGTATAAAAAGTCGTAATATCGAACTGCGAATACGTGCAAAGAGCCAGAATTTGGCTACAAAATATGGTTCAAGCGTCGAATTTGGGACGTTTGTGATATTTTTAAAACTATAGGGAGAGTTTGGGCAAAATGTGACCCATCGCTGATCCCAGTAATTGGCATATATTCGGTATAAAAAGTCGTAATTTCAAACAGCGAATACGTGCAGAGAGCCAGAGTTTGGTTCCAAAATATGGCTCAAGAGTCGAATTTGGGATGTTTGAGATATTTTCAAAACTACAAGGTGAATTTGGGCAAACTGTGACCCATCGCCGCTTTCAGTAATTGGCATATTATCGGTATAAAATTCGTAATTTCAAACTGCGAAAACGTGCTGAGAGCTTGAATTTGGCTCCAAAATATGGCTCAAGCGTCAAATTTTGGACGTTTGGGAAATTTTTAAAACTGCAGAAAGGGCTTGGGCAATATGTGATCCATCGCCGCTTTCAGTAACTGGCATATTTTCGGTATAAAAAGTCGGAATTTCATACTGCGAATACGTGCAGAGAGTCAGAAATTGGCTCCAAAATATTCCTCAAGGGTCGTATTTGGGATGTTTGGGATATTTTGAAAACTGCAGAGAGGGTTTGGGCAAAATGTGATCCATCGCCGCTCTCAGTAATTGTCATTTTTTCTGTATAAAAAGTCGTAATATCAAACTGCGAATACATGGAGAGATCCAGAATTTGGCTACAAAATATGGTTCAAGCGTCGAATTTGGGACGTTTGTGATATTTTTAAAACTATAGGGAGAGTTTGGGCAAAATGTGACCCATCGCTGATCCCAGTAATTGGCATATATTCGGTATAAAAATTCGTAATTTCAAACTTCGAATACGTGCAGAGAGCCAGAGTTTGGCTACAAAATATTGCTCAAAAGTCGAATTTGGTATGTTTGGGATATTTTGAAAACTGCAGGGAGGATTTGGGCAAAATGTGACTCATCGGCGCGTTCAGTAATTGGAATATTTTCGGTATAAAATGTCGTAATTTCAAACTGCGAATACGTGCAGAGAGCCAGAATTTGGCGCCAAAATATGGCTCAAGCGTCGAATTTGGGATACTTGGGATAATTTCAAAACTGCAAGGTGGGTTTGGGCAAAATGTGACTCATCGCCGCTTTCAGTATTTGGCATATTGTCGGTATAAAAAGTCGTAATTTCAAACTGCGAATACATGAAGAGAGCCAGAATTTGGCTCCTTAATATGGCCTAAGCGTCGAATTTGGGATGTTTGGGATATTTTCAAAACTACAGGGAGGACTTGGGCAAAATGTGATTCATCGGCGCGCTCAGTAATTGGCATATTTTGGTAAAAAAAAGTCGTAATTTCAAACTGCGAATACGTGCAGAGACCCGAACTTGGCTCCAAAATATTGATCAAGCTTCAAATTTGGGATGTTTGGGATATTTTGAAAACTGCAGGGAGGGTTTGGGCAAAATGTGACTCATCGGGGCGTTAAGTAATTGGCATATTTTGGTATAAAAAGTCGTAATTTCAAACTGCGAGTACGTGCAAAGAGCCAGAATTTGGCTACAAAATATGGTTCAAGCGTCGAATTTGGGAGGTTTGAGATATTTTGAAAACTGCAGAGGGGTTTGGGCAAAATGTGACCCCTCGCCGCTTTCACTAATTGGTATATTTTCGGTATAAAAAGTCGTAATTTCAAACTGCGAATAAGTGCAGAGAGCCAGAATTTGGCTCCAAAATATGGTTCTAGGGTCGAATTTGGGATGTTTGGGATATTTTAAAAACTGCAGAGAGGGTTTGGGCAAAATGTGATCCATCGCTGCTTTCAGTAATTGGCATTTTTTCTGTACAAAAAGTCGTAATATCAAATTGCGAATACGTGCAGAGAGCAAGAATTTCGCTCCAAAATATTGCTCAATAGTCGAATTTGGGATGTTTGGGAAATTTTCAAAACTGCAGGGTGGGTTTGGGCAAACTGTGACCCATCTCCGCACTCAGTAATTGGCATATTTTCGGTATAAAATTCGTAATTTCAAACTGCGAATACATGCAGAGAGCCAGAATTTGGCTCCAAAATATGGCCCAAGCGTCGAATTTGGAATGTTTGGGATAATTTGAAAACTTCAGGGAGGTTTTGGGCAAAATGTGATCCATCGCTGCTTTCAATAATTGGCATTTTTTCTGTATAAAAAGTCGTAATTTCAAACTGCGAACACCTGCAGAGAGCAAGAATTTGGCTCCAAAATATGGTTCAAGAGTCGAATTTGGGATGTTTCCGATATTTTCAAAACTGCAGGGAGGGTTTGGGCAAAATGTGACCCATCGCTGATCCCAGTAATTGGCATATATTCGGTATAAAAAGTCGTTATTTCAAACTGCGAATACGTGCAGAGAGCCAGAGTTTGGTTCCAAAATATGGCTCAAGAGTCGAATTTGGGATGTTTCAGATATTTTCAAAACTGCAGGGTGAATTTGGGCAAACTGTGACCCATCGCCGCTCTCAGTAATTGGCATATTTTCGGTATAAAATTCTTAATTTCAAACTGCGAAAACGTGCCGAGAGCCAGAATTTGGCTCTAAAATATGGTTCAAGCGTCGAATTTGGGACGTTTGGGATATTTTGAAAACTGCAGATAGGGCTCGGGCAAAATGTGATCCATCGCCGCTTTCAGTAACTGGCATATTTTCGGTAAAAAAAGTCGTAATTTCATACTGCGAATACGTGCAGAGAGCCAGAAATTGGCTCCAAAATATTTCTAAAGGGTCGTATTTGGGATGTTTGGGATATTTCGAAAACTGCAGAGGGGTTTGGACAAAATGTGACCCATCGCCACTTTCAGTAATTGGTATATTTTCGGTATAAAAAGTCGTAATTTCAAACTGCGAATAAGTGCAGAGAGCCAGAATTTGCCTCCAAAATATGGTTCAAGGGTCGAATTTGGGATGTTTGGGATATTTTGAAAACTTCAGGGAGGTTTTGCGCAAAATGTGATCCATCGCCGCTTTCAGTAATTGGTATTTTTTCTGTATAAAATTCGTAATTTCAAACTGCGAATACGTGCAGAGAGCAAGAATTTGGCTCCAAAATATGGTTCAAGAGTCGAGTTTGGGATGTTTCTGACATTTTTAAAACTGCAGTGAGGGTTTGGGCAAAATGTGACCCATCGCTGATCCCAGGAATTGGCATATATTCAGTATAAAAAGTCGTAATTTCAAACTGCGAATACGTGCAGAGAGCCAGAGTTTGGTTCCAAAATATGGCTCAAGAGTCGAATTTGGGATGTTTGAGATATTTTCAAAAGAGCAGGGTGAATTTGGGCAAACTGTGACCCTTCGCTGCTCTCAGTAATTGGCATATTTTCGGTATAAAATTCGTAATTTCAAACTGCGAAAACGTGCCGAGAGCCAGAATTTGGCTCCAAAATATGGCTCAAGCGTCGAATTTGGGACGTTTGGGATATTTTAAAAACTGCAGAGAGGGTTTGGCAAAATGTGATCCATCGCCGCTCTCAGTAATTGGCATTTGTTCTGTTTAAAAAGTCGTAATATCAAACTGCGAATACGTGCAGAGAGCCAGAATTTGGCCTCAGACGCCTCAAGAGAGGGATTCAGAGGCTGAAGATAGTAATGCAGAGGCTCAAGAGAGTGATGCAGAGGCTCAAGAGAGTGATGCAGAGGCTCAAGAGAGTGATGCAGAGGTTCAAGAAAGTGATGCAGAGGCTCAAGAGAGTGATGCAGAGGCTCAAGAGAGTGCTGCAGACGATCAAGAGAGTGATGCAGAGGCTCAAGAGAGTGATGCAAAGGATCAGAAGAGGGAAGCAGAGACTTAAGAAAGTGATGCAGAGGCTGAAGAGAGTGATGCAGAGGCTTAAGAAAGGGATGCAGAGGCTCAAGAGAGGGATGCAGAGGCTCAAGAGAGTGATTCAGTGGCTTACGAGAGTGATGCAGAGGATCAAGAGAGTGATGCAGAGGCTCGAGAGAGTTATGCAAAGGCTTCAAGAGAGGGATTCAGAGGCTTAAGAGAGTGATACAGAGGCTGAAGAGAGTGTTGCAGAGGCTCAAGAGATGGTTGAATAGGTTGAAGAGAGTGATGCAGAGACTCAAGAGAGGGATGCAGAGGCTCAAGAGAGTGATTCAGAGGTTTACGAGAGTGATGCAGAGGAGTAAGAGAGTGATGCAGAGGTTTAAGAGAGGGATGCAGGGGCTCAAGTGAGTGATGCAGAGGCTCGAGAGAGGGATGCAGAGGCTCAAGAGATTGATTCAGAGGCTTACGAGAGTGATGCAGAGGATCAAGAGAGTGATGCAGAGGCTCGAGAGAGTTATGCAGAGGCCTCAAGAGAGGGATTCAGAGGCTTAAGAGAGTGATACAGAGGCTGAAGACAGTGTTGCAGAGGCTCAAGCCATTTCGGTTTAAAGCCATTAATTCATGATATTTACGATAAATATGATGCACACACGTAATGAATTGCAAATTACCCTTAAATACATGATTCTCAATCAACTATGTGTACCTTGACTATTTCTTGAGCTTCTACATCACTCTCTTAAGCCTCTACATCATTCTCTTGAGCCCATGCATCACTCTCTTGAGCCTCTGCATCACTAACTTAAGCCTCTTCATCTCTCTCTTCAGCCTCTGCATCACTCTCTTGATCCTCTGCATCACTCTCTTGAGCCTCTGCATCATTCTCTTGAGCCTCTGCATCCCTCTCTTGAGCCTCTACATCATTCTCTTGAGCCTCTGCATCCCTCTCTTGAGCCTTTGCATCACTCTCTTAAGCGTCAGCATCCCTCTCTTGAGCTTTTGCATCGTTCTCAAGTGTCTCTGCATCTTTCTCTTGTGCCTCTGCATCCCTCACTTGAGCCTCTGCATCCCTCTCTTGAGCCTCTGCATCCCTCTCTTGAGTCTCTGCATCCCTCTCTTGAGCCTCTGCATCCCTCTCTTAAGCCTCTGCATCACTCATTAAAAGTCATGATTTCAAACTGCGAATACGTGCAAAGAGCCAGAATTTGGCTACAAAATATGGTTCAAGCGTCGAATTTGGGATGTTTGTGATATTTTTTAAAACTGCAGGGAGGGTTTGCGCAAAATGTGACCCATCGCTGATCCCAGTAATTGGCATATATTCGGTATAAAAAGTCGTAATTTCAAACTGCGAATAAGTGCAGAGAGCTAGAGTTTGGTTCCAAAATATGGCTCAGGAGTCGAACTTGGGATGTTTGAGATATTTTCAAAACTGCAGGGTGAATTTGGGCAAACTGTGACCCATCGCCGCTCTCAGTAATTAGTATATTTTCGGTATAAAATTCGTAATTTCAAACTGCGAAAACGTGCCGAGAGGCAGAATTTGGCTCCAGAATATGGCTCAAGCGTCGAATTTGGGACTTTTGGGATATTTTGAAAACTGCAGAGAGGGCTTGGGCAAAATGTGATCCATCGCCGCTTTCAGTAACTGGCATATTTTCGGTATAAAAAGTCGTAATTTCATACTGCGAATACGTGCAGAGAGCCAGAAATTGGCTAAAAAATATTCTTCAAGGGTCGTATTTGGGATGTTGGGGATATTTCGAAAACTGCAGAGGGGTTTGGGCAAAATGTGACCCATCGCCGCTTTCAGTAATTGGTATATTTTCGGTATAAAATTAGTAATTTTAAACTGCGAATACGTGCAGAGAGCCAGAATTTGGCTCCAAAATATGGTTCAAGCGTCGAACTTGGGATGTTTGTGATATTTTTAGAACTGCAGGGAGTGTTTGGCCAAAATGTGACCCATCGCTGATCCCAGTAATTGGCATATATTCGGTATAAAAAGTCGTAATTTCAAACTGCGAATACGTGCAGAGAGCCAGAATTTGGCTCCAAAGAATTGCTCAATAGTCGAATTTTAGTTGTTTGGGATATTTTGAAAACTGCAGGGAGGGTTTGGGCAAAATGTGACTCATCGGCGCGTTCAGTAATTGGCATATTTTGTTATAAAAAGTCGTAATTTCAAACTGCGAAAACGTGCCGAGTGCCAGAATTTGGCTCCAAAATATGGTTCAAGCGTCGAATTTGGGACGTTTGGGATATTTTAAAAACTCCAGAGAGGGCTTGGGCAAAATGTGATCCATCGCCGTTTTCAGTAACTGGCATATTTTCGGTATAAAAAGTCGTAATCTGCGAATACGTGCAGAGCCAGAAATTGGCTCCAAAATATTCTTCAAGGGTCGTATTTGGGATGTTTGGGATATTTTGAAAACTGCAGAGGGGTTTGGGCAAAATGTGACCCATCGCCGCTTTCAGTAATTGGTATATTTTCGGTATAAAAAGTCGTAATTTCAAACTGCGAATACGTGCAGAGAGCCAGAATTTGGCTCCAAAATATGGCTCAAGGGTCGAATTGGGAATGTTTGGGATATTTTGAAAACTGCAGGGAGGGTTTGGGCAAAATGTGACCCATCGCTGATCCCAGTAATTGGCATATATTCGGTATAAAAAGTCGTAATTTCAAACTGCGAATACTTGCAGAGAGCCAGAATTTGGCGCCAATATATGGCTCAAGCGCCGAATTTGGGATGTTTGGGATATTTTCAAAACTGCAGGGAGGGTTTGGGCAAAATGTGACTCATCGGTGCGTTCAGTAATTGGCATATTTTCGGTATAAAAAGTCGCAATTCCAAACTGCGAATACGTGCAGAGAGCCAGAATTTGGCGCCAATATATGGCTCAAGCGTCGAATTTGGGATGTTTGGGATATTTTCAAAACTGCAGGGTTGGTTTGGTCAAACTGTGACCCATCGCCGCTCTCAGTAATTGGCATATTTTCGGTATAAAATTCGTAATTTCAAACTGCGAATACATGCAGAGAGCCAGAATTTGGCTCCTTAATATGGCCCAAACGTCGAATTTGGGAAGTTTGGGATATTTTGAAAACTGCAGGGAGGGTTTTGGCAAAATGTGATCCTTCGCCGCTTTCAGTAATTGGCATTTTTTCTGTATAAAAAGTCATAATTTCAAACTGCGAATACGTGCAGAGAGCCAGAATTTGGCTACAAAATATGGTTCAAGAGTCGAATTTTGGATGTTTGTGATATTTTTAAAACTGCAGGGAGGGTTTGGGCAAAATGTGACCCATCGATGATCCCAGTAATTGGCATATACTCGGTATAAAAAGTCGTATTTTCAAACTGCGAATACGTGCCGAGAGCCAGAATTTGGCTCCAGAATATGGCTCAAACGTCGAATTTGGGACGTTTTGGATATTTTGAAAACTGCAAAGAGGGCTTGAGCAAAATGTGATCCATCGCCGCTTTCAGTAACTGGCATATTTTCGGTATAAAAAGTCGTAATTTCATACTGCGAATACGTGCAGAGAACCAGAAATTGGCTCCAAAATATTCTTCAAGGGTCGTATTTGGGATGTTTTTGATATTTCGAAAACTGCAGAGGGGTTTGGGCAAAATGTGACTCATCGGCGCGTTCAGTAATTGGTATATTTTCGGTATAAAAAGTCGTAATTTCAAACTGCGAATACGTGCAGAGAGCCAGAATTTGGCTCCAAAATATGGTTCATGAGTCGAATTTGGTATGTTTGGGATATTTTCAAAACTGCAGGGTGGGTTTGGTCAAACTGTGACCAATCGCCGCTCTCAGTAATTGGCATATTTTCGGTATAAAATTCGTAATTTCAAACTGCGAATACATGCAGAGAGCCAGAATTTGGCTCGTTAATATGGCCCAAGCGTCGAATTTTGGATGTTTGGGATATTTTGAAAACAGCAGAGAGGGTTTGGGCAAAATGTGATCCATCGCCGCTTTCAGTAATTGGCATTTTTTCTGTATAAAATGTCGTAATTTCAAACTGCGAATACGTGCAGAGAGCCAGAATTTGGCTCCAAAATATGGTTCAAGAGTCGAATTTGGGATGTTTGTGATATTTTAAAAACTGCAGAGAGGGTTTGGCAAAATGTGATCCATCGCCGCTCTCAGTAATTGGCATTTGTTCTGTATAAAAAGTCGTAATATCAAACTGCGAATACGTGCAGAGAGCCAGAATTTGGCCTCAGACGCCTCAAGAGAGGGATTCAGAGGCTGAAGAGAGTAATGCAGAGGCTCAAGAGAGTGATGCAGAGGCTCAAGAGAGTGATGCAGAGGTTCAAGCGAGTGATGCAGAGGTTCAAGAAAGTGATGCAGAGGCTCAAGAGAGTGATGCAGAGGCTCAAGAGAGTGCTGCAGACGATCAAGAGAGTGATGCAGAGGCTCAAGAGAGTGATGCAAAGGATCAGAAGAGGGAAGCAGAGGCTTAAGAAAGTGATGCAGAGGCTGAAGAGAGTGATGCAGAGGCTTAAGAAAGGGATGCAGAGGCTCAAGAGAGGGATGCAGAGGCTCAAGAGAGTGATTCAGTGGCTTACGAGAGTGATGCAGAGGATCAAGAGAGTGATGCAGAGGCTCTAGAGATTTATGCAAAGGCTTCAAGAGAGGGATTCAGAGGCTTAAGAGAGTGATACATAAAAAACAATGTGTTTTCTATAGAATTACCTAAAGTGTTCCTGAATTTCTGTTTATATCATCGTAAGAAGAGGTACTCATAAAACTGCTTTACTCCGGCTGAAACTTCGAAATATGCAATAAAAACAGAAAATCTCCCCTAATCAATATCTTACTCACTATTTTAACGAGATACAAATAGTTGATTTAAAATCAAGTATTTAATTTTAATTTGCAATTAATTACGTGTTTGCATCATATTTATCGTAAATTTATTGAATTAATGGCAATAAACCGAAAAGGCTTGAAAACGCGGAAAAATGGCAAAATATTGCCTAAATCGTTGATATTTGGTTTAAATCTTAAAGAAAACAAGGATGAAAAACCTCAAAATATTTCTAAATTCGATGATATTATGTACAAAGCACAATGCATGAAAACGCAATAAATATTGCTTAAAACGCAATATTATGCGAAATTCTGAGATTTGTAGGCTAAATTACATTTTGCGAGACAACATGAAGTAGTATCAAAATATTAGTAAAATCGAACATATTTACCTAAAATTACTCTACATGAAAAACGTGAAAAAGTCACTAAAAATACAAAATTTGACGATTTTTACATCAAATCATAGAGCGAGGTTGCGTATTATTTTGATCATTAAAAAGGCATATGAAAACGTTGTTTCCAATTCAAATGATAAAAATCAATGTGTTTTCTTTAGAATTAACTAAAATGTTCCTGAATTTCCGTTTATATTACTGAGAGAAAAGGTACTCGTTAAACTGCACTAATCCGGCTGAAACGACGAAATATGCAATAACAACAGAAAATCTCTCCTAATCAATATCTGACTCACTATTTTAACGAGGTACAAATAGTTGATTGAAAATCAAGTATTTAAGGGTAATTTGCAATTCATTACGTGTTTGCGTCATATTTATCGTAAATTTAATGAATTAAAGCAATAAACCGAAAATGCTTGAAAACGTGGAAAAACGGCCAAATATTGCCTAAATCGTGGATGATATCTCATAAAGGAAACAAGGATGAAAAACCCCAAAATATTGCTAAATTCGCTGATTTTATGTACAAGGCACAATGCAAGAAAACTTGCTTAAAAACGCAATATTATGTTTAATTCTGAGATTTGTAGGCCAAATCACAAATAGAGAGACAACATGAAGTAGTATCAAAATATTAGTAAATTCGAATATTTTTACCTAAAATCACCCAACATGAAAAACGTGAAAAAAGTCACTATAATACCAAATTCGAGGATTTTTACTTCAAATAATAGAGCGAGGTTGCGAATTATTTTGAAAATTAAAAAGGCATATGAGAACGATTTTTCCAAACTCAAATGATAAAAATCAATGTGTTTTCTTTAGAATTAACTAAAATGTTCCTGAATTTCCGTTTATATTTCTGAATTCGTAAACCGCTCTAATCTGGCTAAAACGTCGAAATATGCAATGGAAACAGAAATTCTCTCTTAATCAATATCTAACTCACTATTTTAACGAGATATAAAAAGTTGGTTGAAAATCAAGTATTTAAGGGTAATTTGCAATTAATTACGTGTTTGCACATATTTATCTTTTTTTTTGCATTAATGACAATAAACCAAAAATGCTTAAAATCGTTGAAAAACGGAAAATCATTACCTAAATCGTTGATATTTGGTTGAAGACTCATAAAGGAAAAAAGGATGATAACCGTGAAAATATTGCTAAATTAGATGATTATTAGTACAAATATAATGCCAGAAAACTTGCTTAAAAACGCAGTATTATGCTAAATTCTTAGAATTATAGGCTCAATCACATTTCGCGAGAAAATATGAGGTTGTATCAAAATATTAGTAAATTCGAATATTACTACCATAAATGACACATGTTTTCATATGAAAACGTGAAAAAAGTCACAACATTACCCATTACGTGGATTTTTGCTTGAAATCATTAAGCGAGGTTACGTGTTATTTTAATCATATGAAAAGGCGTTTTCCAATTCATATGATAAAAATCAATATCTTTTCATTAGAATTAACTAAAGTGTTCCTGAATTTCAGTTTATATTACTGAAAGAAGAGGCACTCGTAAAACGGCTGAAACGTTGAAATATGCAATAAAAACAGAATATCTCTCCTAATCAATATCTGACTCACTATTTTAACGAGGTACAAATAGTTGATTGAAAATCAAGTATTTAAGGGTAATTTGCAATTCATTACGTGTTTGCGTCATATTTATCGTAAATTTAATGAATTAAAGGCAATAAACCGAAAATGCTTGAAAACGTGGAAAAACGGCCAAATATTGCCTAAATCGTGGATGATATCTCATAAAGGAAACAAGGATGAAAAACCTCAAAATATTGCTAAATTCGCTGATTTCATGTACAAGGCACAATGCAAGAAAACTTGCTTAAAAACGCAATGTTATGTGTAATTCTGAGATTTGTAGGCCAAATCACAAATAGAGAGACAACATGAAGTAGTATCAAAATATTAGTAATTTCGAACATTTTTGCCTAAAATCACCCTAAATGAAAAACGTGAAAAAAGTCACTATAATACCAAATTCAAGGATTTTTACTTCAAATCATAGAGCGAGGTTGCGTATTATATTTATAATTAAAAAGGCATATGAAAACGATGTTTTCAATTCAAATGATAAAAATCAATGTGTTCTCTTTAGAATTAACTAAATTGTTCCTCAATTTCTGTTTATATTGCTGAAAGAAGAGGTACTCATAAAACTGCTTTACTCCGGCTGAAACGTCGAAATATGCAATAAAAACAGAAAATCTCTCTTAATCAATATCTTACTCACTGTTTTAACGAGTTGATTGAAAATCTTGTATTTAAGGTAAATTTGCAATTATTTACGTGTTTGCATCATAACATGAGGGATGTGTTTGCATCATCTTGCTCAGTATTTTAACGAGAAACAAATAGTTGATTGAAAATTAAGTATTTAAGGTTATTTTCTAATCAGTTATGTGTTTGCATCATTTTTATCGTATATTTAATGAATTAATACCAATAAACTGAAAATTCACAAAAACGTGAAAAAACGGCAAAATATTGCCTAAATGCAAAATTTGTGAAATTCTCTTATTTGAAGGCCAAATCACATATCGTGAGAAAACATGAAGTAGTATCGAAATATTCGTAAAACGAATATATTTACGTAATGTCACACAACATGAAAAACGTGAAAAAAAATCGCTATTTTACCAAATTTGAGGATTTTAACTTCAAATCATAAAGCGAGGTTTCGTATTATTTAGATTCTAGAAAAGACATATAAAGATGTTGTTTCCAATACAAATGATAAAAATCCATGTGTTTTTATTAAAATACTCTAAAATGTTCCTGATTTTCCGTTTATATTACCGATGGAAGATGTACACGTAAAACCGCTCTAATCCGGCTGAAACGTCGATATATGCAATAAAATCATAACTTCTCGCTTTTTCAATATCTTACTCAGTATTTTAACGAGAAACAAATAGTTGATTGAAAATGAAATATTTAATGTTAATTTCTAATCAATTATGTGTTTGCATAATTTTTATCGTATATATATTGAATTAATAACAATAAACTGAAAATTCACAAAAACGAGGAGAAACGGCAAAATATTGCCTAATTCGATGATATTTTGTTTAAATCACATAAGGGAAAAGGGGGATAAAACGTCAAAATATTTCTAAATTCAATGATTTTTAGTACAAAACAAAAAGCAAGAAAACTTGCTTAAAAATGCAATATTATGCGAAATTCTCAGACTTAAGGCCAAATCACATATCGTGAGAAAACAAGAAGTAGTATCGAATTATTGGTAAAAACGAACATATTTACGTACAATCACACTACATGAAAAACGTGAAAAAAATCGCTATATTACCAAATTTGAGGATTTTAACTTCAAATCATAAAGCGAGGTTTCGTATTATGTAGATCCTAGAAAAGATATATAAAGATGTTGTTTCCAATACAAATGATAAAAATCAATGTGTTTTCATTACCTCACTTGAGGTAATCACATTATATCACTTGAGGTAATTACCTCACTTTCATCCCTCACTTGAGCCCCTGCATCACCCTCTTGAACTCCTGCATCCCTCTCATGAGCCTCTGCATCCCTAACTTGAGCCTTTGCATCACTCTCTTAAGACTCCTTAAACTTACGAAAGTGATGCAGAGGCTCAAGAGAGGGAGGCAGAGGCTTAACAGAGTGATGCAAAGGCTCAAGGGAGGGATGCATAGGCTCATGAGAGGGATGCAGGAGTTCAAGAGAGGGATGCAGAGGCTCAAGAAAGGGATGCAGAGGCTTAAGAAAGTAATGAAGAGGCTCAAAATAGGGATGCAGAGGCTTAAGAGGGTGATGCAGAGGCTCAAGAGGGTGAGGCAGAGGCTCAAGAGAGGGATGTAGAGGCTCAAGCGAGTGATGCAGAAACTCAATAGAGTGATGCAGAGGCTTAAGAGAGTGATGCAGAGGCTTAATAGAGGGGATGCAGAGGCTCAAGAGAGTGATGCAGAGGCTAACGAGAGTGATGCAGAGGCTAAAGAGAGGGATACAGAGGTTCAAGAGAGGGATGCAGAGGGTTAAGAAAGGGATGCAGGGGCTCAAGAGAGGGATGCAGAGGCTCAAGAGAAGGATTCAGAGGCTCTTGAGAGTGATGCAGAGGCTGAAGAGAGGGATGCAGAGGCTCATGAGTGGGATGCCTTAGTTCAAGAGAGGGATGCAGAGGCTCAAGAGAGTGATGCAGAGGCTTAAGAGAATGATGCAGAGGCTCAGGAGAATGCTGCAGAGTCTCAAGAGAGGGATGCTGAGGCTCCAGAGAGGGATGCAGAGGCTAAAGAGAGTGATGCAGAGGCTGAAGAGAGAGATGCAGAATCTTAAGAGAGTGATGCAGAGGCTCAAGAGAGTAATGCAGAGGCCTAGGAGAATGATGCAGAGGCTCATGAGAGGGATCCAAAGGCTGAAGAGAGTGATGCAGAGGCTCAAGAGAGGGATGCAGAGGCTCAAGAGAGTGATGCAGAGGCTCAAGAGAGTGATGCAGAGGCTCAAGAGAGGGATGCAGAGGCTCAAGAGAGGGATGCAGGGGCTCAAGAGAGGGATGCAGAGGTTCAAGCGAGGGATGCAGAGGCTCAAGAGAGGGACGCAGAGGCTCAAGAGAAGGATGCAGAGGCTCAAGTGAGGGATGCAGAGGCAAATGAGAGGGATGCAGAGGCTCTTGAGAGTGATGCCGAGGCTCATGAGAGGGATGCAGAGGCTTAAGAGAGTGATTCAGAGGCTTACGAGAGTGATGTAGAGGCTTAAGAGAGTGATGCAGAGGCTCAAGAGAGGGATGCAGAGGCTCATGAGAGGGACGCAGAGGCTCAAGAGAAGGATGCAGAGGCTAGAGTGAGGGATGCAGAGGCACAAGAGAGGGATGCAGAGGCACAAGAGAGGGATGCAGAGGATCAAGAGAGTGATGCAGAGGCTCGAGAGAGTGATGCAGAGGATCAAGAGAGGGATTCAGAGGCTCAAGAGAGGGATTCAGAGGCTTAGGAGAGTGATGCAGAGGCTGAAGAGGGTGTTGCAGAGGCTTAAGAGAGGGATACAGAGGCTCAAGAGAGTGATGCAGAGACTAACGAGAGTGATACAGAGGCTCAAGGGAGGGATGCAGAGGCTTAAGAGAGTGATGCAAAGGCAAAAGAGAGGGATGCAGAGGATCATGAGAGAGATGCAGGAGTTCAAGAGAGGGATGCAGAGGCTCAAGAAAGGGATGCAGAGGCTTAAGAGGGTGAAGAAGAGGCTCAAAAGAGTGATGCAGATGCTCAAGAGAGGGATTCAGAGGCTTAAGAGAGTGATGCAGAGGCTGAAGAGAATGTTGAAGAGGCTCAAGAGAGGGATGCAGAAGCTCGAGTGACGCAGAGACTCAAGAGAGTTATGCAGAGCCTCAAGAGAATGATGCATAATCTTACAAGAGTGGTGCAGAGGCTCAAGTGAGGGATGTAGAGGCTCAAGAGAGTGATGCGGAAGCTCAAGAGAGTGATACAGAGGCTTAAGAGAGTGATGCAGAGGCTTAAGAGAGGGGATGCAGAGGCTCAAGAGAGTGATGCAGAGGCTCAAGAGAGTGATGCAGAGGCTAAAGTGAGGGATGCAGAGGCTTAAGATAGGGATGCAGAGGCTTAAGAGAGGGATGCAGGGGCTCAAAAGAGGGATGCAGAGGCTCAAGAGAGGGATGCAGAGGCTCTTGAGAGTGATGCAGAGGCGCAAGAGAGGAATGCAGAGGCTTAAGAGAGTGATGCAAAGGCTAAGGAGAGGGATGCAGAGGCTCAAGAGAGTGATTCAGAGGATCAAGAGAGGGATGCAGAGGCTCAAGAGAATGATGCTGAGGCTCAAGAGAGTGCTGCAGAGGCTCAAGAGAGGGATGCTGACGCTCCAGAGAGGGATGCCGAAGCTGAAGAGAGAGATGCAGAGGCTTAAAAGAGTGATGCAGAGGCTCAAGAGAGTAATGCAGAGGCTCAAGAGAATGATGTATAGGCTTAAGAGAGGGATGCAGAGGCTCAAGAGAATGATGCAGAGGCTCAAGAGAGTGATGCTCAGGATCAAGAGATGGATACAGAGGCTTAAGAGAGTGATGCAGAGGCTCAAGAGTGTGATGCAGAGGCTCAAGAGAGTGATGCAGAGGCTTAAGAGAGTGATGCAGAGGCTCAAGAGAATGTTGCAGAGGCTCAAGAGAAGGAAGCAGAGTCTCAAGAGAGTGATGCGGAGGCTTACGAGAGTGATGCAGAGGATCAAGAGAGGGATGCAAAGGCTTAAGAGAGTTATGCAGAGGCTGAAGAGAGTGTTGCAGAGGCCTATGAGAGGGATGCAGAGGCTCAAGAGAGTGATGCCGAGGCTCAAGAGAGTGATGCAGAGGCTCAAGAGAGTGCTGCAGAGGCTCAAGAGAGGGATGCTGACGCTCCAGAGAGGGATGCAGAGGCTAAAGAGAGTGATGCAGAGGTTGAAGAGAGAGATGCAGAGGCTTAAGAGAGTGATGCAGAGGCTCAAAAGAGAAATGCAGAGGCTCAAGAGAATGATGCAGAGGCTCAAGAGAGTGATACACAGGATCAAGAGACGGATGCAGAGGCTTAAGAGAGTGATGCAGAGGCTCAAGAGAGTGATGCAGAGGCTCAAGAGAGTGGTGCAGAGGCTTCAGAGAGTGATGCAGAGGATCAAGAGAGTGATGCAGAGGATCAAGTGAGTGATGCAGAGACTCAAGAGAGTGATGCAGAGGATCAAGAGAGGAAGCAGAGGCTTAAGAGAGTGATGCAGAGGCCGAAGAGAGTGATGCAGAGGCTTAAGAGAGTGATGCAGAGGCTGACGAGAGTGTTGCAGAGGTTCACGAGAAGGAAGCAGAGGCTCAAGAGAGTAGTGCAGAGGCTAATAAGAGTTATGCAGAGGCTCTAGAGAGTGATGCGGAGGCTTACGAGAGTGATGCAGATTATCAAGAGAGGGATGCAGAGGCTTAAAAGAGTGATGCAGAGGCTGAAGAGAGTGTTGCAGAGGCTTATGAGAGGGATGCAGAGTCTCAGGAGAGTGATGCCGAGGCTCAAGAGAGAGATGCAGAGGCTCAAGAGAGTGATGCAGAGGCTTAAGAGAGGGATGCAGAGGCTCAAGGGAGTGATGCAGAGGCTCAAGAGAGTGATACAGAGGCTAAAGAGAGTGATGCAGAGGCTCAAGAGAGTGATGCAGAGGCTCAAGAGATGGATGCAGAGGCTTATGAGAGGGATGTTGAGGCTCAAGAGAGTGATGCAGAGGCTCAAGAGAGGGATGTAGAGGCTCAGGAGAGTGATGCAGAGGCTCAAGTGAGTGATGCAGAGTCCTAAGAGAATGATGCAGAGGCTCAAGAGAGGGATGTAGAGGCTCAAGAGAGGGATGCAGAGGCCGAAGAGAGTGAGGCAGAGTCTCAAGAAAGGGATGCAGAGGCTCAAGAGAATGATGCAGAGGTTTACGAGAGTGATGCAGAGGCTTAAGAGAGGGATGCAGAGGCTTAAGAGAGGGATGCAGAGGCTCAAGAGAGCGATGCAGAGGCTCAATAGAAGGATGCAGGGGCTCAAGAGAGGGATACAGAGGTTTAAGAGAGTGATGCAAAGGCTCAATAGAGGGATGCAGAGGCTCATGAGAGGGATGCAGGAGCTCACGAGAGGGATGCAGAGGCTCAAGAGATTGATGCAGAAGCCCATAGAGTGATGCAGAGGCTCAAGAGAGGAATCCAGGGGCTCAAGAGAGTGATGCGAATGGCTCATTAAATCAGCTATGTTTCATTGGATCTGTAAACCCACTTACTTGGATAACTATGGATAACTAATCCACTTGACCATCACGACCGGACAAAATGAGGTGATAGCCGAGGCTATTTGAACCACCCCACCGCCGGCACTCGGATAGTAATCATGGGCATAGCATTTTACCAAATCACCTCATTCTTTGGGGCACACGTGAGGAACACAAATGCGAACAAGCCTGAATGGTCCCCAGGACAATATGCAACTGAAAACTCACACCCCAGAAGCGACTCGAACCCACACTCCCAGAAGCAACGCAACCGGCATGCACAAGACGCCCCAATCCACCTGACCACCACGACCGGACAAAATGAGGTGATAGCCGATGCAGAGTCCTAAGAGAATGATGCAGAGGCTCAAGAGAGGGATGTAGAGGCTCAAGAGAGGGATGCAGAGGCCGAAGAGAGTGAGGCAGAGTCTCAAGAAAGGGATGCAGAGGCTCAAGAGAATGATGCAGAGGTTTACGAGAGTGATGCAGAGGCTTAAGAGAGGGATGCAGAGGCTTAAGAGAGGGATGCAGAGGCTCAAGAGAGCGATGCAGAGGCTCAATAGAAGGATGCAGGGGCTCAAGAGAGGGATACAGAGGTTTAAGAGAGTGATGCAAAGGCTCAATAGAGGGATGCAGAGGCTCATGAGAGGGATGCAGGAGCTCACGAGAGGGATGCAGAGGCTCAAGAGATTGATGCAGAAGCCCATAGAGTGATGCAGAGGCTCAAGAGAGGAATCCAGGGGCTCAAGAGAGTGATGCATCTCAAGAGAAAGATTCAGAGGCTTACGAGAGTGATGCAGCGGCTTAAGAGAGTGATGCAGAGGCTTAAGAGAGGGATGCAGAGGCCCAAGAGTGGGATGCAGAGGCTCAAGAGAGAGATGCAGAGGCTCAAGAGAGGGATGCAGAGGCTCAAGAGAGGGATGCAGAGGCTCAAGTGAGGGATGCAGAGGCACAAGAGAGGGATGCAGATGCTCTTGAGAGTGGTGCAGAGGCTCAAGAGAAGGATGCAGAAGCTTAAAAGAGTGATGCAAAGGCTCAAGAGAGGGATGCAGAGGCTCAAAAGAGTGATGCAGAGGCTTAAGAGATGGATGCAGAGGCTCAGGAGAATGATGCATTGGCTCAAGAGAGTGCTGCAGAGGCTCAAGAGAGGGATGCTGAGGCTCCAGAGAGAGATGCAGAGGCTCCAGAGAGCGATGTAGAGGCTTGAGAGAGGGATGCAGAGGCTCAAGCGAGTGATGTAGAGGCTTAAGAGAGGGATGCAGAGGCTCAAAAGAATGATGCAGAGGCTCAAGAGAGTGATGCAGAGGATCAAAAGAGGGATGCAGGGGCTTAAGAGAGTGATGCAGAGGCTGAAGAGAGTGATGCAGAGACTAACGAGAGTGATGCAGAGGCTGAAGAGAGTGATGCAGAGGCTCAAGAGAGTGATGCACAGGATCAAGAGAGTGATGCAGAGGCTCAACAGAGTGATTCAGAGGATCAAGAGAGGGAAGCAGAGGCTTATGAGAGCGATGCAGAGGCTCTAGAGAGTGATTCAGAGTCTCAAGAGAGTTATGCAGAGGCTCAAGAGAGGGATGCTGAGGCTCCAGAGAGGGATGCAGAGGCTCAAGAGAGTAATGCAGAGGCTCAAGAGAGTGATGCAGAGGCTCAACGGACTAAAGGACTAGCAACGCGAGGGAGGAAAAACAGAGGGAAGGGCGAGAGTGAGAAGCGGCAGAAGGAATGAGAACGAAGGGATGGATCTGCAGCGAGAGGGAAGACGATGGGAAGGGCGGGATGGGATAGGGGCGGGAGTGGGAAGGGCAGAAGGATGGAGGATGAGCAGGTTTATGAGAGGGAGGAAAACGGAAGGAGAAGGTGCCAGAACGAGAGGAGGGAGTTTGGTAGTAAAATAGGAGAGGGAGTGGGGAGGGTGTTGATAGATGGTTATGATAAATGAATAGATTAATGGACAATTTATATTGGTAGATAGATGGATGGATACATTGATCGCTTAATATATATATTGACGGATAGACGGATGCATAGATGAGTTGATGGACGGAAAGACAGATGACTATATGGATGGATAGAAAGATGAGTTGATGGACGGATACATGGATAGATAGATGTATATAATGATAAATGGTTGGTTTAATGGGAAGATAGATTGATGGATTGACAGATATAAGTAGATAGATAGATGGATACATTGATGGATACATTTGTTCTAGGTTAACAGTCGAATCAGGTTAAAGAATATCTTTCGATTTGCTATTGCATCAACCGGGATTCGATCGGGTTCCATTAGGATTATAACCATCGAACTCTCTCCATTTAGACGCTAGGCCTCCAGTTTGTGTGTGTGTGTGTGTGTGTGTGTGTGTGTGTGTGTGTGTGTGTGTGTGTGTGTGTGTGTGTGTGTGTGTGTGTGTGTTTACTAGTTGTGTTTTTACGGGGGTTGAGCTTTGCTCTTTCGGCCCGCCTCTCAACTGTCAATCAACTGTTTACTAACTACACTAACTACTTTTTTTTTTCACACCACGCACACCCCAGGAAGCAGTCCGTGACAGCTGACTAACTCCCAGGTACCTATTTACTGCTAGGTAACAGGGGCACTTAGGGTGAAAGAAACTTTGCCCATTTGTTTCTGCCTCGTGCGGGAATCGAACCCGCGCCACAGAATTACGAGTCCTGCGCGCTATCCACCAGGCTACGAGGCCCCACATGTGTGTGTGTGTGTGTGTGTGTGTGTGTGTGTGTGTGTGTGTGTGTGTGTGTGTGTGTGTGTGTGTGTATGTGTGTGTGTGTGTGTGTGTTTGTGTGTGTGTTAGTTAGAGAGAAATAGATGTAGTAGATAAAAGAGGATAAATACATTTATTTGATAGGCGGGGTCCAAGAGCTAATAACTCGATTCTGCAGATACATATAGTAAATATAAGGATAAAACACACACACACACACACACACACACACACACACACACACACACACACACACACACACACACACACACACACACACACACACGCACACACACAAACACTCTGTATAGAAAACCCCCCTTTCCTTCCTGTCCTCCCGCCCCGTTCACCCCATTCCCTCCCTGTCCTTCCCTCTTCACTTGACCTCCCACTCCTCATCCCAGAATCCTCTGCAACCCTGGTATCCACCTCACAAATCCTCACACCCATGGCACAGCTTCCTCCACCAGCAGAACATTCACCAAGGAGGAGATTTGAGAAGGGACTGAGGAAAGTGAGCCTCAAGGCAATGTACACTAACATAGACGGTATTACAAATAAAGCAAATGAACTTGGAGAATGGGTACTAGAGGAAAACCCAGACATAATAGCTCTCACAGAAACAAAGCTGACGAGACCAATAACAAATGCAGTGTTCCCACAGGACTATTATGTTATGAGGAAAGAGAGAGAAGGAAGAGGTGGGGGTGGTGTAGCTCTGCTGGTAAGAAAAGGCTAGGATTTCAAGGAGTTGGTTGTTCAGGGATGTGAAGGTTTCAGTGACTACATAATAGGAACAATAACAACTGGAGGGCAAAAAATTATAGTCGTAGTCATATATAATCTACCACCAAATGACAAAAGACCCAGACAGGAATATGATAGAAACAATATGGCCACCATTAACATAATGGAGAGAGCAGCTTCTGTTGCGAGCAGGAATGGATCTGGACTACTAATCATGGGAGACTTCAACCATGAAAAGATAGATTGGGAAAACAGAGACCCGCATGGAGGACCAGAAACATGGAGAGCTAAGCTGCTGGACGCGGCAACAAGAAACTTTCTAAGCCAGCACGTTAAGGATCCAACAAGAATGAGAGGAGAGGATGAACCAGCAATGCTTGATCTGATATTTACCCTAAATGAGTGGGATATAAGGGAAGTCAAGATGGAAGCACCCTTGGGAATGAGTGATCACAGTGTTTTGAACTTTGAGTACCTGGTAGAGCTAGAAATTACCCCCCCCCCCCCCAAAAAAAAAAGAACTAGGAAACAAAAGGCTGGCATACCGAAAGGGAAATTATGAGGAGATGAGAAGCTTCCTAAGGGAACTACCTTGAGACACAGACCTCAGAGCTAAGTCTGTACAAGATATGATGGACTATGTCACCCAAAAGTGTCAGGAGGCAGTAAGCAGATACATCCCGGCCCAAAAGGAAAAATCCGAGAAGCAAAAGAAGAATCCATGGTATAATAGGGCATGTATGGAAGCAAAGGTACTGAACAAAATGGCGTGGAGGAACTTCCGGAATAACAGAACACCAGAAAGCAGAGAGAGATACCAGAGAACCAGGAATGAGTATGTCAGGGTGAGAAGAAAAGCAGAGAAAAGTTATGAAAATGATATAGCAAACAAAGCCAAGACCGAACCAAAGCTACTCCACAGTCATATCAGAAGGAAAACAACAGTGAAAGAACAGGTAGTGAAACTTAGAACAGGCAAGGACAGGTATACAGAGAATGACAAAGAGGTGTGTGATGAACTCAACAAGAGGTTCCAAGAGGTCTTCACAACAGAACAAGGTGAGGTCACTGTGCAAGGAGAAAGGGAAGTAAACAAGGCGGCCTTGGAAGAGTTAGAAATTACGAGAGAGGAGGTCAAGTGACACCTGCTGGACCTGGATGTTAGAAAGGCTGTTGGTCCAGACGGGATCTCGCCATGGGTACTGAAAGAGTGTGCAGAGGCACTTTGCTTGCCACTCTCCATAGTGTATAGTAGGTCACTGGAGACGGGAGACCTACCAGAAATATGGAAGACGGCGAATGTGGTCCCAATATACAAAAAGGGCGACAGGCAAGAGGCACTGAACTACAGGCCAGTGTCCTTAACTTGTATACCATGCAAGGTGATGGAGAAGATCGTGAGAAAAAACCTGGTAGCACATCTGGAGAGAAGGGACTTCGTGACAAATCGACAACATGGGTTCAGGGAGGGTAAATCTTGCCCTGACTGGCTTAACAGAATTCTATGACCAGGTAACACAGATTAAGCAAGAAAGAGAGGGCTGGGCGGACTGCATTTTCTTTGCATTGTCGGAAAGCCTTTGACACAGTACAGCATAAGAGGCTGGTACATAAGCTGGAGAGACAGGCAGGTGTAGCTGGTAAGGTGCTCCAGTGGATAAGGGAGTACCTAAGCAATAGGAAGCATAGAGTTACGGAGAGGGGTGAGACCTCCGATTGGCGTGAAGTCACCAGTGGAGTCCCACAGGGCTCTGTACTCGGTCCTATCTTGTTTCTGATATATGTAAATGATCTCCCGGAGGGTATAGATTCATTTCTCTCAATGTTTGCGGACGATGCCAAAATTATGAGAAGGATTAAGACAGAAGAGGACTGTTTGAGGCTTCAAGAAGACCTAGACAAACTGCAAGAATGGTCGAACAAGTGGTTGTTAGAGTTTAACCCAACCAAATGTAATATAATGAAGATAGGTACAGGGAGCAGGAGGCCAAATACAAGGTATTATCTGGGAGAGGAAATTCTTCAGGAGTCAGAGAAAGAAAAAGACTTGGGAGTTGATATCACGCCAGACCTGTCTCCTGCAGCGCATATCAAGAAGATAACATCAGCGGCATATGCCAGGCTGGCCAACATACGAACGGCATTCAGAAATTTGTGTAAAGAATCATTCAGAACTTTGTATACCACATATGTCAGGCCAATCCTGGAGTATGCAGCCCCAGCATGGAGTCCGTATCTAGTCAAGGATAAGACTAAACTGGAAAAGGTTCAAAGATTTGCCACCAGATTAGTACCCGAGCTGAGAGGTATGAGCTACGAGGAGAGACGACGGGAATTAAACCTCACTTCGCTGGAAGACAGAAGAGTTAGGGGGGACATGATCACCACATTCAAGATTCTCAAGGGAATTGATATGGTAGAAAAAGACAGGCTATTTAACACAAGGGGCACATGCACAAGGGGACACAGGTGGAAACTGAGCTCCCAAATGAGCCACAGATATATTAGAAAGAACTTGTTTAGTGTCAGAGTGGTTGACAAATGGAATGCATTAGGAAGTGATGTGGTGGAGGCTGACTCCATGCACAGTTTCAAGTGTAGATATGATAGAGCCCAATAGGCTCAGGAATCTGTACACCTGTTGATTGACGGTTGAGAGGCGGGACCAAAGAGCCAGAGCTCAACCCCCGCAAGCACAACTATGTGAGTACAACTAGGTGAGTACACACACACACACACACATACACACACACACAGAGGCGGGACCAAAGAGCCAGAGCTCAACCCCCGCAAGCACAACTAGGTGAGTACAACTAGGTGAGTACACACACACACACACACACACACACACACACACACACACACACACACACACACACACACACACACACACACACACACACGCACACACACACACACATACACACACACACACACACACACACACACACACACACACACACACACACACACACACACACCCAGAGGCGGGACAAAAGAGCCAGAGCTCAACCCCTGCAAACAGACCCAGGTGAGAATACACACACACACACACACACACACACACACACACATACACACACACACACACACACACACACACACTAGTTGATAATGGACTGTTTTGTGTTCGTATCCATGTGTACTATTGTCATGACCGACAGACACGTGAAGCTATATGTGTTTATGTGTACCTGTAATTAAACTGACATGTGTACGGTAATTATCTGTATGTGTCCATTTTAAAGGTACATATTAGTGAATGTATATTTATGTAAATTGATTGACATATGTACGTATGCGCGCGTTTAGTGTTACTGTAATTTATATGGTTAACATGTATACGTTTGAATGACATAGTTTCCCATTATTGTCACATTTTTTGTTACTGTTTCGCTGTTCACTCTCACTCTCTGACCCCCGTCGACTAATTGTGCTCACGTGTGTTTGTTCAAGGTACGGTAACCATTGACTTTTTACCCAATAATTTGCAACTATTTGCAAACAAACATTTCTAAAGAACATCTATGTTTCTGATAAATATTTTTTTTCCTAACATACAAGTCAATCACACAGTACCTAACCTAAATCAGAAACACTTTTCTTGCTATCTCTCACAACGTCTTTTGCATATATATCCTATCTTAATCAATTTATAATTTAAATTCATAACTGGCAACCCTCTTCCAGCGCCTTCAAGGCCACCAAACATCATTCCTTTCCATTAACCTCGCCCAAATTATCTTTTGCACCAATACACACACTAGGGGGCTTTATAGCTGAGTGGACAGCGCTCTCGACTCGTAATCCTAGGGTCAAAGTTCGATCCCCCGGTGATGGCGCAAACGAAAATCAGCAGAGTTTCATTTATTCTGATGCTCCTCTTACTTAGCAGTACATAGGTACTTGGGCATTAGACACCTGTTACGGGCTGCTTCCTGGGTGTGTGTATGTGGAATTTTTTTTTATTAGCTAGTAAAAATTGATTGATTCACAGTTGAGAGGCGGCCGAAAGAGCAGAGTTCAACCCTCGCAAGAACAACGAGGTGAACACAACTAGATAAATACTAACTAACCACGATCTCGTATAATCTACTACACACGCTACAACCTCCCCCCCCCCCCCCCACCTCCCCCAACTCCCTAAATCACTCTACCTAAGTCATTAAAAATATAAAACAAATCAATTAATACACCAAAAATACTAACTATAAATAAAGGAACCAAATTTTAAACATACAGCGACTCCAGCGTGGTCTAGTCGGAGGAGAACGTGTTCTCATCTGGATAGATTGCGATCGAGCCTGTCGGAACGGCTGTGTAACTGCAGGGCACAAATATTTGTGTGTCCCCTCCTGTAGCTGCCTCTGTTTCGACAGGTTCCCTGGATAGCTGGAATTGGCCTGGCCCTAGGAAAGTGGGGAAGGGGTGAAATCCGTTGGGCCCACGGATGGATACCTTGGATCCATAGACCTAGAGTAGGTCTAATCACCTGGGATTCGAACCCACGGTGGGAATAAGGGAGGAGATTTGGGGGAGGAGGGACACAAATGGTTCCTGGAACCAAACCTCACATAAATCCGGACACTCACACACACACACACACACCCTTATCCGAACATTCACAGGGACACTCACACCATAGACTGTGATAAGGGAGACCATCTGAGGGGACACAGATGGCCTCCTGAAACCACAGATGTAACCGGACACATAATCATCCGGACACTCACAGGGACACTCAAACTCACACACTGACACACACCCATAGACACAAACTGTGATAAGGGAGACCATCTGAGGGGACACAGATGGCCTCCTGGACCCACAGGGTCCATATCCATACAGATCAATATTTAAATATACATATATATTTATATATATAAAATTTATATATATTTTATTTATTTATTTAAATAATTTAAATATTTTAAATAAATAAATTTTAAATATTTATTTACTTAAAAATAATAAATTTTATTTATTTAAATATATCATTTTTATCGTATCGTATTTTATTAATTTATAAATTAATAACAATAAACTGAAAATTCACAAAAACGTGGAAAAAACGGCAAAATATTGCCTAATTCGATGATAAAATATTTAAATAAATATGTTTATTGTTAATATTGTTAAATATGTTTATATGTTAAATAAAGATGTTTAAATAAATAAAGGAAAAGGGGTATGATAAACGTCAAAATATTGCTAAATTCGATGATTTTTAGTAGAATATGCAAGAAAACTTGCTAAAAAATGCAATATTATGCGAAATTCTGAGATTTGAAGGCCAAATCACATATCGTGAGAAAAAATGAAGTAGTATCTAAATATTGGTAAAACGAATATATTTACGTAAAATCACACTACATGAAAAACGTGAAAAAAGTCACTATATTACCAAATTTGAGGATTTTAACTTCAGATTATAAGTCGAGGTTTCGTATTACTTAGATCCTAGAAATGACATATTGAAATGTTGTTTTCAATACAAATGATAAAAATTAATGTGTTTTCATTAGAATTTACTAAAATGTTCCAGATTTTATGTTTATATTACTAATGAAGATGTACACGTAAAACCGCTCTAATCCGGCTGAAACGTCGATATATGCAATAAAAACAGAACTTCTCCCCTTTTAAATATCTTACTCAGTATCTTAACGGGAAACAAATAGTTGATTGAAAATGAAGTATTTATGGTTAATTTCTAACCAATTATATGTTTGCATCATTTTTATCGTATATATAATGAATTAATACCAATAAACAGAAAATTCACAAAAACGAGGAAAAACGGCAAAATATGGCCTAATTTGATGATAATGGCCTAATTCGGTGATGCAGATATCACAAACATCCCAAATTCGACTCTTGAACCATATTTTGGAGCCAAATTCTGGCTCTCTGCACGTATTCGCAGTTTGAAATTACGACTTTTTATAAAGAAAAAATGCCAATTACTGAAAGCGGCGATGGATCACATTTTGCCCAAACTTTCCCTGCAGTTTTCAAAATATCCCAAACATCCCAAATTCGACGTTTGGGCCATATTAAGGAGCCAAATTCTGGCTCTCTGCATGTATTCGCAGTTTGAAATTACGAATTTTATACCGAAAATATGCCAATTACTGAGAGCGGCGATGGGTCACAGTTTGACCAAACCAACCCTGCAATTTTGAAAATATCCCAAACATCCCAAATTCGACGCTTGAGTCATATATTGGCGCCAAATTCTGGCTCTCTGCACGTATTCGCAGTTTGGAATTACTACTTTTTATACCGAAAATATGCCAATTACTGAACGCATCGATGAGTCACATTTTGCCCAAACCCTCCCTGCAGTTTTGAAAATATCCCAAACATCCCAAATTCGACGCTTGAGCCATATATTGGCGCCAAATTCTGGCTCTCTGCACGTATTCGCAGTTTGAAATTACGACTTTTTATACCGAATATATGCCAGTTACTGGGATCAGCGATGGGTCATATTTTGCCCAAACCCTCCCTGCAGTTTTCAAAATATCCCAAACATTCCAAATTCGACCCTTGAACCATATTTTGGAGCCAAATTCTGGCTCTCTGCACGTATTCGCAGTTTGAAATTACGACTTTTTATACCGAAAATATACCAATTACTGAAAGCGGCGATGGGTCACATTTTGCCCAAACCCCTCTGCAGTTTTCAAAATATCCCAAACATCCCAAATACGACCCTTGAAGAATATTTTGGAGCCAACTTCTGGCTCTCTGCACGTATTCGCAGATTACGACTCTTTATACCGAAAATATGCCAGTTACTGAAAGCGGCGATGGATCACATTTTGCCCAAGCCCTCTCTGCAGTTTTTAAAATATCCCAAAAGTCCCAAATTCGACGCTTGAGTCATATTCTGGAGCCAAATTCTGCCTCTCGGCACGTTTTCGCAGTTTGAATTTACGAATTTTATACCAAAAATATGCCAATTACTGAACGCGCCGATGAGTCACATTTTGCCCTAACCCTCCCTGCAGTTTTCAAAATATCCCAAACATCCCAAATTTGACGCTTGAGCAATATTTTGGAGCAAAATTCTCGCTCTTTGCACGTATTCGCAGTTTGAAATTACGACATTTTATACCGAATATATGCCAATTAATGGGATCCGCGATGGGTTACATTTTGCCCAAACCTTCCCTGCAGTTTTAAAAATATCACAAACATCCCAAATTCAACGCTTGAACCATAATTTGGAGCCAAATTCTGGCTCTCTGCACGTATTCGCAGTTTGAAATTACGACATTTTATACAGAAAAAATGCCAATTACTGAAAGCGGCGATGGATCACGTTTTGCCCAAACCCTCCCTGCAGTTTTCAAAATATCCCAAACGTCCAAAATTCGACGTTTGAGCCATATTTTGGAGAAAAATTCTAGCTCTCTGCACGTATTCGCAGTTTGAAATTACGAATTTTATACCGAAAATATTCAATTACTGAGAGCAGCGATATGTCACAGTTTGCCCAAACCCTCCCTGCAGTTTTGAAATTATCCCAACCATCCCAAATTCGGCTATTGAACCATAATTTGGAGCAAAACTCTGGCTCTCTGCACGTATTCGCAGTTTGAAATTACGAATTTTTATACCGAATATATGACAATTACTGGGATCAGCGATGGGTCACATTTTGCCCAAACCCCTCAGCAGTTTTCGAAATATCCCAAACATCCCAAATACAACCCATGAGGAATTTTTTGGAGCCAATTTCTGGCTCTCTGCACGTATTCGCAGTATGAAATTCCGACTTTTTATACCGAAAATATGCCAGTTACTGAAAGCGGCGATGTTTCACATTTTGCCCAAGCCCTCTCTGCAGTTTTCAAAATATCACAAACATCCCAAATTCGACGCTTGAACCATATTTTGTAGCCAAACTCTGGCGAGAGGCCGAATTTTGCTCCAAAATATGGCTCTAGAGTCGAATTTGGGACTTTTGGGATATTTTGAAAACTGCGAGGGGGTTTGGGCAAAATGTGACCATCGCTGCTCAGTAATGGCATATTTCGGTATAAAAATCGTAATTTCAACTGCGAATACGTGCAGAGAGCCAGAGTTGGTCCAAAAAATTCTCAAGTCGATTTGGGATGTTTGAGATATTTCAAAACTGCAGGGGAATTTGGGCAAACTGTGACCCATCGCCGCTCCAGTAATTGGCATATTTCGGTATAAAATTCGTAATTTCAAACTGCGAATACGTGCAGAGCCAGAGTTTGGCTACAAAATATGGTTCAATCGAATTTGGGATGTTTGAGATATTTTGAAAACTGCAGAGAGGGCTTGGGCAAAATGTGATCTCGCGCTTTCAGTAATTGGCATTTTTTCTGTATAAAAAGTCGTAATTTCATTCTGCGAATACGTGCAAAGAGCCAGAATTTGGCTCCAAAATATGGTTCAAGAGTCGAAATTGGGATGATTGTGATATTTTTAAAACTGCAGGGAGGGTTTGGGCAAAATGTGACCCATCGCTGATCCCAGTAATTGGCATATATTCAGTAAAAAAAAGTCATAATTTCAAACTGCGAATACGTGCTGACAGCGAGAATTTTGTTCCAAAATATTGCTCAATCGTCAAATTTGGGATGTTTTGGATATTTTGAAAACTGCAGGGAGGGTTTGGGCAAAATGTGACTCATCGGCGCGTTCAATAATTGGCATATTTTGGTATAAAAATTCGTAGTTTCAAACTGCGAATACGTGCAGAGAGACAGAATTTGGCGCCAAAATATGGTTCAAGAGTTGAATTTGGGACGTTTGGGAAATTTGGAAAACTGCAGGGAGGGCTTGGGCAAAATGTGATCCATCGCTGCTTTCAGTAATGGCATAATTTCAGTATAAAAAGTCATATTTTCAAACTGCGAATACGTGCAGAGAGCCAGAATTTGGCTTCAAAATATGTTTCAAGTGTAGAATTTGGGATGTTTGGTATATTTTGAAAACTGCAGGGAGGATTTGGGCAGAATGTGACTCATCGGCGCGCTCAGTAATTGGCATATTTTCGGTATAAAATATCGTAATTTCAAAAAGCGAATACGTGATACTACATGAAATAATATCGAAATATATGTAAAAATGAATATATTTACGTAATATCAAACTACATGATTAACGTGAAAAAGTCACTATTTTACCATATATGAGGATTTTAACTTCAAATCATAGAGCGAGGTTTCGTATTATTTGGATCCAAAAAAGACATTTGACAATGTTGTTTCTAATACAAACGATAAAAATCAATGTGTTTTCAATAGAACTAACTAAAATGTTCTTGATTTTCCGTTTATATTACCGATGGAAGATGTACACGAAAACATCTCTGTTCCGGCTGAAACGTCGATATATGCAATAAAAACAGAACTTCTCCCCTTTTCAATATCTACTCAGTATTTTAACGAGAAACAAATGGTTGATTGAAAAAAGTACTTAAGATTAATTTCTAATCAATTATGTGTTTGCATCATTTTTATCGTATATATAATGAATTAATAACAAGAAACAGAAAATTCACAAAAACGTGGAAAAACGGGAAAATGTTGCCTAATTCGATGATATTTTGTTTAAATCACATGAAGGAAAAGGGATGATAAACGTCAAAATATTGCTAAATTCGATATTTTTCATACGAAACATAATGCAAGAAAACTTGCTTAAAATGCAATATATTCGAAATTCTGAGATTTGAAGGCCAAATCACTATCGTGATACTACATGAAATAGTATCGAAATATTGGTAAAAATGAATATATTTACGTAATATCAAACTACATGGAACGTGAAAAAGTCACTATTTTCCATATTTGAGGATTTTAACTTCAAATCATAGAGCGAGGTTTCGTATTATTTAGATCCAAGAAAAGATATATGACAATGTTCTTTCCAATACAAATGATAAAAAACAATGTGTTTTCCTAGAATTAACTAAAATGTTCTGATTTTCAGTTTATATTACCGATGGAAGATGTACACGAAACATCTCTATTCCAGCTGAAACGTCGATATATGCAATAAAAAAAACTTCTCCCCTTTTAATATCTTACTCAGTATTTTAACGAGAAACAAATAGTTGATTGAAAATGAAGTATTTAAGGTTATTATCTAATCAATTATGTGTTTGCATCATTTTTATCGTATATATAATGAATAAATACCCATAAACTGAAAATTCACAAAAACGTGGAAAACGGCAAATATTGCCTAATTCGATATATTTTGTTTAAATCACATAAAGGAAAAGAGATGATAAACGTCAAAATATTCTAAATTCGATGATTTTTCGTACGAAACAAAATACAAGAAAACTTGCTTAAAATGCAATATATGCAAATTCTGAGATTTGAAGGCCAAATCACGTATCGTGATACTACATGAAATAGTATCGAAATATTGGTAAAAATGAATATATTTATGTAATATCAAGCTACAGAAAAACGTGAAAAAAGTCACTATTTAACCATATTTGAGGATTTTAACTTCAATCATAGGCGAGGTTTGTATTATTTAGATCCAAGAAAAGACATATGACAATGTTGTTTCCAATACAAAAGAAAAAAATCAATGTGTTTTCATTAGAACTAACTAAAACGTTCTTGATTTTCCGTTTATATTACCGATGGAAGAAGTACACGAAAACCGCTCTATTCCGTCTGAAACGTTGATATATGCAATAAAAACAGAACTTCTTCCCTTCTCAATATCTTACTCAGTATTTTAACGAGAAACAAATAGTTGTTTCAAAATGAAGTATTTAAGGTTATTATCTAATCAATTATGTGTTTGCATCATTTTTATCGTATATATAATGAATTAATACCAATAAACTGAAAATTCACAAAAACGTGGATAAACGGAAATATTTTGCCTAATTCGATGATATTTTGTTTAAATCATAAGGAAAAGGGATGATAAACGTCAAAATATTGCTAAATTCGACGTTTTTTCGTACGAAACAAAATGCAAGAAAACTTGCTTAAAATGCAATATTATGCGAAATTCTGAGATTTGAAGGCCAAATCACATATCGTGATACTACATGAAATAGTATCGAAATAACGGCAAAAATTCAAAATTTAATTCTAAAGAAAACACATTGATTTTTATCATTTGAATTTGAAACAACGTTTTCATATGCCTTTTTAATGATCAAAATAATACGCAACCTCGCTCTATGATTTGATGTAAAAATCGTCAAATTTGGTATTTTTAGTGACTTTTTCACGTTTTTCATGTAGAGTAATTTTAGGTAAATATGTTCGATTTTACTAATATTTTGATACTACTTCATGTTGTCTCGCAAAAGGTAATTTAGCCTACAAATCTCAGAATTTCGCATAATATTGCGTTTTAAGCAATATTTATTGCGTTTTCATGCATTGTGCTTTGTACATAATATCATCGAATTTAGCAATATTTTGAGGTTTTCCATCCTTGTTTTCTTAAAGATTTAAACCAAATATCAACGATTTAGGCAATATTTTGCCATTTTTCCGCGTTTTCAAGCTTTTTCGGTTTATTGCCATTAATTCAATAAATTTACGATAAATATGATGCAAACACGTAATTAATTGCAAATTAAAATTAAATACTTGATTTTAAATCAACTATTTGTATCTCGTTAAAATAGTGAGTAAGATATTGATTAGGGGAGATTTTCTGTTTTTATTGCATATTTCGAAGTTTCAGCCGGAGTAAAGCAGTTTTATGAGTACCTCTTCTTACGATGATATAAACAGAAATTCAGGAACACTTTAGGTAATTCTATAGAAAACACATTGGTTTTTATCATTTGAATTGGAAACAACGTTTTCATATGCCTTTTTATTGATCAAAATAATACGCAACCTGGCTCTATGATTCTATGTAAAAGTCCCCGAATATGGTATTATAGTGACTTTTTTCACGTTTTTCATGTTGAGTGATATCAAGTTAAAATGTTTGAATTTACTCATTTTTTGATACTGCTTCATGTTGTCCAAATATATGTGATTTGGCCTACAAATCTCAGAATTTCACATAAAATGGCGTTTTTAAGCAAGTTTTCTTGCATTGTGCTTTGTACTTAAAATCATCGAATTTAGCAATATTTTGGGGTTTTTCATCCATGTTTCCTGTATGAGATTTAGACCAAATATCAACGATTTATGCAATATTTTGCCGTTTTTCCACGTTTTCCAGCCTTTTCGGTTTATAGCCATTAATTCATGATATTTACGACAAATATGATGCACACACGTAATGAATTGCAAATTACCCTTAAATACATGATTCTCAATCAACTATTTGTACCTTGACTATTTCTTGAGCTTCTACATCACTCTCTTAAGCCTCTACATCATTCTCTTGAGCCCATGCATCATTCTCTTGAGCCTCTGCATCACTCTCTTAAGCCTCTTCATCTCTCTCTTCAGCCTCTGCATCACTCTCTTGATCCTCTGCATCACTCTCTTGAGCCTCTGCATCATTCTCTTGAGCCTCTGCATCCCTCTCTTGAGCCTCTACATCATTCTCTTGAGCCACTGCATCCCTCTCTTGAGCCTTTGCATCACTCTCTTAAGCGTCTGCATCCCTCTCTTGAGCCTTTGCATCGTTCTCAAGTGTCAATTATGTGTTTGCAACATTTTTATTGTTTATATAATGAATTAATAACAATAAACTGAAAATTCTCAAAAACGTGGAAAAACGGGAAAATGCTGCCAAATTCGATGATATTTTGTTTAAATCACATAAAGGAAAAGGGCATGATAAACGTCAAAATATTCCTAAATTTGACGATTTTTCGTACGAAACAAAATGCAAGAAAACTTGCTTAAAATGCAATATTATGCGAAATTCTGAGATTTGAAGGCCAAATCACATATCGTGATACTACATGAAATAGTATCGAAATATTAGTAAAAATGAATATATTTACGTAATATCAAACTACATGAAAAACGTGAAAAAAGTCACTATTTAACCATATTTGAGGATTTTAACTTCATATCATAGAGCGAGTTTTTTCGTTTTAGATCCAAGAAAAGACATATGACAATGTTGTTTCCAATACAAATGATAAAAATCAATGTGTTTTCATTAGAATTAACAAAAAAATGTTCCTGATTTTCCGTTTATATTACCGATGGAACATGTACACGAAAACCGCTCTATTCCGGCTGAAACGTTGATATATGCAATAAAAACAGAACTTCTTCCCTTCTCAATATCTTACTCATTATTTTAACGAGAAACAACTAGTTGATTCAAATTGAAGTATTTAAGGTTATTATCTAATCAATTATGTGTTTGCATCATTTTTATCGTATATATAATGAATTAATACCAATAAACTGAAAATTCACAAAAACGTGGATAAACGGCAAAATTTTGCCTAATTCGATGATATTTTGTTTAAATCACAAAGGAAAAGGGTTGATAAACGTCAAAATATTTCTAAATTCGATGATTTTTCGTACGAAACAAAATGCAAGAAAACTTGCTTAAAATGCAATATTATGCAAAATTCTGAAATTTGAAGGCCAAATCACATATCGTGATACTACATGAAATAGTATCGAAACATTGGTAAAAATGAATATATTTACGTAATATCAAACTACATGATTAACGTGAAAAAGTCACTTTTTTACCATATTTGAGGATTTTAACTTCAAATCATAGAGCGAGGTTTCGTATTATTTAGATTCAAGAAAAGACATATGACAATGCTGTTTCCAATACAAATGATAAAAAACAATGTGTTTTCCTTAGAATTAACTAAAATGTTCTTGATTTCCGTTTATATTACCGATGGAAGATGTACACGTAAAACCGCTCTAATCCGGCTGAAACGTCGATATATGCAATAAAAACTGAACTTCTCCCCTTTTCAATATCTTACTCAGTTTTTTAACGAGAAAGAAATAGATGATTGAAAATGAAGTATTTAAGGTTATTATCTAATCAATTATGTGTTTGCATCATTTTTATCGTATATATAATGAATTAATACCCATAGACTGAAAATTCACCAAAAACGTGGAAAAACGGCAAAATATTGCCTAATTCGATGATATTTTGTTTAAATCACATAAAGGAAAAAGAGATGATAAACGTCAAAATATCCTGAATTGATGATTTTTCGTACGAAACAAAATGCAAGAAAACTTGCTTAAAATGCAATATAATGCAAAATTCAGAGATTTGAAGGCCAAATCACATATCGTGATGCTACATGAAATAGTATCGAAATATTGGTAAAAATGAATATATTTACGTAATATCAAGTGAGTTTGGTTCCAAAATATGGCTCAAAAGTCGAATTTGGGATGTTTGAGATATTTTCAAAACTGCAGGGTGAATTAGGGCAAACTGTGTCCCATTGCTGCTCTCAGTAATTGGCATATTTTCGGTATAAAATTCGTAATTTCAAACTGCGAAAACGTGCCGAGAGCCAGAATTTGGCTCCAAAATATGGCTCAAGCCTCGAATTTGGGGACGTTTGGGGTATTTTGAAAACTGAAGAGAGACCTCGGGCAAAATGTGATCCATCGCTGCTTTCAGTAACTGGCATATTTTCGGTATAAAAAAGTCTTAATTTCATACTGCGAATACATGCAGAGAGCCAGAAATTGGCTCCAAAATATTCCTCAAGGGTCGTATTTGGGATGTTTGGGATATTTCGAAACTGCAGAGGGGTTTGTACAAAATGTGACCCATCGCCGCTTTCAGTAATTTGTATATTTTCGGTATAAAAGTCGTAATTTCAAACTGCGAATAAATGCAGAGAGCCAGAATTTGGCTCCAAAATATGGTTCAAGGGTCGAATTTGGGATGTTTGGGATATTTTGAAAACTGGAGAGAGGGTTTGGGCAAAATGTGATCCATCGCCGCTCTCAGTAATTGGCATTTTTTCTGTATAAAAAGTCGTAATATCAAACTGCGAATACGTGCAGAGAGCCAGAATTTGGCTCCAAAATATGGTTCAAACGTCGAATTTGGGTTGTTTGTGATATTTTTAAAACTGCAGGGAGGGTTTGGGGCAAAATGTGACCCATCGCTGATCCAAGGAATTGGCATATTCTCGGTATAAAAAGTCGTAATTTCAAACTGCGAATTCGTGCAAAGAGCCAGAATTTGGCTACAAAATATGGTTCAAGCGTCGAATTTGGGATGTTTGTAATATTTTTAAAACTGCAGGGAGGGTTTGGGCAAAATGTGACCCATCGCTGATCCCAGGAATTGGCATATATTCGGTATAAAAAGTCGTAATTTCAAACTGCGAATACGTGCAGAGAGCCAGAGTTTGGTTCAAAAATATGGCTCAAGATTCGAATTTGGGATGTTTGAGATATTTTCAAAACTGCAGGGTGAATTTTGGCAAACTGTGACCCATCGCCGCTCTCAGTAATTGGCATATTTTCGGAACAAAATTCTTAATTTCAAACTGCGAAAACGTGCTGAGAGCCAGAATTTGGCTCCAAAATATGGCTCAAGCGTCAAATTTGGGACGTTTGGGATATTTTGAAAACTGCAGAGAGGGCTCGGGCAAAATGTCATCCATCGCCGCTTTCAGTAACTGGCATATTTTCGGTACAAAAAGTCGTAATTTCATACTGCGAATACGTGCAGAGAGACAGAAATTGGCTCCAAAATATTCCTCAAGGGACGTATTTGGGATGTTTGGGATATTTCGAAAACTGCAGAGGGGTTTGGACAAAATGTGACTCATTGACGCTTTCAGTAATTGGTATATTTTCGGTATAAAAAGTCGTAATTTCAAACTGTGAATAAGTGAAGAGAGCCAGAATTTGGTTCCAAAATAAGGTTCAAGCGCCGAATTTGGGATGTTTGTGATATTTTTAAAACTGCAGATAGGGTTTGGGCAAAATGTGACCCATCGCTCATCCCAGTAATTGGCATATATTCGGTATAAAAAGTCGTAATTTCAAACTGCGAATACGTGCAGAGAGCCAGAATTTGGCTCCAAAATATTGCTTTATAGTCGAATTTGGGATGTTTGGGATATTTTGAAAACTGCAGGGAGGGTTTGGGCAAAATGTGACTCATCGGCGCGTTCAGTAATTGGCATATTTTCGATATAAAAAGTCGTAATTTCAAACTGCGAATACGTGCAGAGAGCCAGAATTTGGCGCCAAAATATGGCTCCATATTTAGGAGCCATATTTTTCCAAACGTATTCGCAGTTTGAAATTACGACTTTTTATACCGAATATATGCCAATTACTGGGATCAGCAATGTGTCACATTTTGCCCAAACCCTCCCTCCAGTTTTAAAAATATCACAAACATCCCAAATTCGACTCTTGAACCATATTGTCGTAAGTCGTAATTTCAAACTGCGAATACATGCAGAGAGCCAGAATATGGCTCCAAAATATTGCTCAATAGTCGAATTTGGGATGTTTGGGATATTTTGAAAACTGCAGGGAGGGTTTGGGCAAATGTGACTCATCGGCGCGTTCATTAATTGGCATATTTCGATATAAAAAGTCGTAATTTCAAACTGCGAATACGTGCAGAGAGCCAGAATTTGGCGCCAAAATATGGCTCAAGAGTCGATCTTGCGATGTTTGGGATATTTTCAAAACTGCAGGGTGGGTTTGGGCAAACTGTGACCCATCGCCGCTCTCAGTAATTGGCATATTTTCGGTATAAAATTCGTAACTTCAAACTGCGAATACAAAAACCTTCCTGAAGTTTTCAAAATATCCCAAACATCCCAAATTCGACGCTTGGGCCATATTAAGGAGCCCAATTCTGGCTCTCTGCATGTATTCGCAGTTTGAAATTACGAATTTTATAGCGAAAATATGCCAATTACTGAGAGCGGCGATGGGTCACAGTTTGACCAAACCAACCCTGCAATTTTGAAAATATCCCAAACATCCCAAATTCGACTATTGAGCAATATTTTGGAGCCAAATTTCTGGCTCTCTGCACGTATTCGCAGTTTGAAATTACGACTTTTTATACCGGATATATGCCAATTACTGGGATCAGCGATGGGTCACAGTTTGCCCAAACCCACCCTGCAGTTTTGAAAATATCCCAAACATCCCAAGATCGACTCTTGAGCCATATTTTGGCGCCAAATTCTGGCTCTCTGCACGTATTCGCAGTTTGAAATTACGACTTTTTATATCGAAAATATGCCAATTAATGAACGCGCCGATGAGTCACATTTTGCCCAAACCCTCCCTGCAGTTTTCAAAATATCCCAAACATCCCAAATTCGACTATTGAGCAATATTTTGGAGCCAAATTCTGGCTCTCTGCACGTATTCGCAGTTTGAAATTACGACTTTTTATACCGGATATATGCCAATTACTGGGATCAGCGATGGGTCACATTTTGCCCAAACCCTCCCTGCAGTTTTTAAAATATCACAAACATCCCAAATTCTACCCTTGACCATATTTTGGAACAAATTCTGGCTCTCTTCACTTATTCGCAGTTTGAAATTACGATTTTATACCGAAAATATACCAATTACTGAATGCGTCAATGGGTCACACTTTGTCCAAACCCCTCTGCAGTTTTCGAAATATCCCAAACATCCCAAATACGACCCTTGAGGAATATTTTGGAGCCAATTTCTGGCTCTCTGCACGTATTCGCAGTATGAAATTACGACTTTTTATACCGAAAATATTCCAATTACTGAAAGCGACGATGGATCACATTTTGCCCGAGCCTCTCTGCAGTTTTCAAAATATCCCAAACGTCCCAAATTCGACGCTTGAGCCATATTTTGGAGCCAAATTCTGGCTCTCGGCACGTTTTCGCAGTTTAAAATTAAGAATTTTATTCCGAAAATATGCAATTACTGAGAGGCGATGGGTCACAGTCTGCTCAATTCACCCTACAGTTTTGAAAATATCTCAACATCCTAAATTCGAATCTTGAGCCATATTTTTGAACCAAACTCTGGCTCTCTGCACGTATTCGCAGTTTGAAATTACGACTTTTTATACCGAATCTATGCCAATTCCTGGGATCAGCGATGGGTCACATTTTGCCCAAACCCTCCCTGCAGTTTTAAATTATTACAAACATCCCAAATTCGACGATTGAACAATATTTTGTAGCCAAATTCTGGCTCTTTGCACGTATTCGCAGTTTGAAATTACGAATTTTTATACCGAATATATGCCAATTACTGGGATCAGCGATGGGTCACATTTTGCCTAAACCCTCCCTCCAGTTTTAAAAATATCACAAACATCCCAAAATCGACGCTTGAACCATATTTTGGAGCCAAATTGTGGCTCTCTTCACGTATTCGCAGTTTGATATTACGACTTTTTATACAGAAAAAATGCCAATTCCTGAAAGCGGCGATGAATCACATTTTGCCCAAACCCTCTCTGCAGTTTTCAAAATATCCCAAACATCCCAAATTCGACGCTTGGGCTCAATTAACGAGCCAAATTCTGGCTCTCTGCATGTATTCGGCAGTTTGAAATTATGAATTTTATACCGAAAATATGCCAATTACTGAGAGCGGCGATGGGTCACAGTTTGACCAAACCCACCCTGCAGTTTTGAAAATATCCTAAACATCCCCAATTCGACGCTTGAGCCATATTTTGGCGGGAAATTCTGGCTCTCTGCACGTATTCGCAGTTTGAAATTACGACTTTTTATACCGAAAATATGCCAATTACTGAACGCGCCGATGAGTCACATTTTGCCCAAACCCCTCTGCAGTTTTCAAAACATCAAAAGCAACCCAAATACGACCCTTGAAGAATATTTTGGAGCCAATTTCTGGTTCTCTGCACGTATTCGCAGTATGAAATTACGACTTTTTATACCGAAAATATGCCAGTTACTGAAGCGGCAATGGATCACATTTTGCCCAAGCCCTCTTTGCAGTTTTCAAAATATCCCAAACGTCCCAAATTCGACGCTTGAGCCATATATTGGAGCCAAATTCTGGCTCTCGGCACGTTTTCGCAGTTTGAAATTACGAATTTTATACCGAAAATATGCCAATTACTGAGAGCGGCGATGGGTCACAGTTTGCCCAAATTCACCCCGCAGTTTTGAAAATATCTCAAACATCCAAATTTCGACTCTTGAGCCATGATTTGGAACCAAACTCTGGCTCTCTGCACGTATTCGCAGTTTGAAATTACGACCTTTTATACAGAAAAATTGCCAATTACTGAAAGCGGCGATGGATCACATTTTGCCCAAACCCTCTCTGCAGTTTTCAAAATATCCCAAACATTCCAAATTCGACCCTTGAACCATATTTTGGAGCCAAATTCTCTCTCTCTGCACGTATTCGTAGTTTGAAATTACGCCTTTTTATACCGAAAATATACCAAATACTGAAAGCGGAGATGGGTCACATTTTGCCCAAACCCCTCTGCAGTTTTCGAAATATACCAAACATCCCAAATACGACCCTTGAAGAATATTTTGGAGCCAATTTCTGGCTCTCTGCACGTATTAGCAGTATGAAATTACGACTTTTTATACCGAAAATATGCCAGTTACTGAAGCGGCGATGGATCACATTTTGCCCAAGCCCTCTCTGCAGTTTTCAAAATTTCCCAAACGTCCCAAATTCGACGCTTGAACCATATTTTGTAGCCAAATTCTGGCTCTTTGCACGTATTCGCAGTTTGAAATTACGACTTTTTATACAGACAATATGCCAAATACTGAAAGCGGCGATGAGTCACATTTTGCCCAAACCCCCCCTGCAGTTTTCAAAATATCCCAAACATCCCAAATTCGACCCTTGAGCAATATTTGGGAGCCAAATTCTGGCTCTCTGCACGTATTCGCAGTTTGAAATTACGACTTTTTATACCGAATATATACCAATTACTGGGATCAGCGATGGGTCACATTTTGCCAAAACACTCCCTGCAGTTTTAAAAATATCACAAACATCCCAAATTCGACGCTTGAACCATATTTTGGAGCCAAATTCTGGCTCTCTGAACGTATTCGCAGTTTGAAATTACTACTTTTTATACCGAAAATATACCAATTACTGAAAGCGGCGATGGGTCACATTTTGCCCAAACCCCTCTGCAGTTTTCGAAATATCCCAAACATCCCAAATACGTCCCTTGAAGAATATTTTGGAGCCAATTTTTGGCTCTCTGCACGTATTCGCAGTAGGAAATTACGACATTTTATACCGAAAATATGCCAGTTACTGAAAGCGGCGATGGATCACATTTTGCCCAAGCCCTCTCTACAGTTTTCAAAATATCCCAAAAGTCCCAAATTCGACGCTTGAGCCATATTCTGGAGGCAAATTCTGCCTCTCGGAACGTTTTCTCAGGTTGAAATTATGACTTTTCATGAGTGATGCAGAGGCTTAAGAGTGGGATGCAGAGGCTCAAGAGAGGGATGCAGAGGCTCATGTGAGTGATGCAGAGGCACAAGAGAAAGATGCAGAGGCACTTGAGAACGATGCAAAGGCTCAAGAGAGGGATGCAGAGGCTTAAGAGAGTGATGCAAAGGCTCAAGAGAGGGATGCAGAGGCTCAAGAGAATGATGTAGAGGCTCAAGAGAGGGATGCAGAGGCTCAAGAGAATGATGCAGAGGCTCAAGAGAGTGATGCAGAGGATCAAGAGAGTGATGCAGAGGCTGCAGAGAGAGATGAAGAGGCTTAAGAGAGTGATGCAGAGGCTCAAGAGAGTGATGCATGGGCTCAAGAGAATGATGTAGAGGCTTAAGAGAGGGATGTAGAGGCTCAAGAAATAGTCAAGGTACAAATAGTTGATTGAGAATCATGTATTTAAGGGTAATTTGCAATTCATTACGTGTGTGCATCATATTTATCGTAAATTTCATGAATTAATGGCTATAAACCGAAAAGGCTGGAAAACGTGGAAAAACGGTAAAATATTGCATAAATCGTTGATATTTGGTTTAAATCTCATACAGGAAACAAGGATGAAAACCCCCAAAATATTGCTAAATTCGATGATTTTAAGTACAAAGTACAATGCAAGAAAACTTGCTTAAAAACGCCATATTATGTGAAATTCTGAGATTTGTAGGCCAAATCACATATATTTGGACAACATGAAGCAGTATCAAAAAAAGGAGTATATTCAAACATTTTAACCAGATATCACTCAACATGAAAAACGTGAAAAAAGTCACTATAATACCATATTCGAGGACTTTTACGTAGAATCAAAGAGCGAGGTTGCGTATTATTTTGATCAATAAAAAGGCATATGAAAACGTTGTTTCCAATTCAAATGATAAAAACCAATGTGTTTTCTATAGAATTACCTAAAGTGTTCCTGAATTTCTGTTTATATCATCGTAAGAAGAGGTACTCATAAAACTGCTTTACTCCGGCTGAAACTTCGAAATATGCAATAAAAACAGAAAATCTCCCCTAATCAATATCTTACTCACTATTTTAACGAGATACAAATAGTTGATTTAAAATCAAGTATTTAATTTTAATTTGCAATTAATTACGTGTTTGCATCATATTTATCGTAAATTTATTGAATTAATGGCAATAAACCGAAAAGGCTTGAAAACGCGGAAAAATGGCAAAATATTGCCTAAATCGATGATATTTGGTTTCAATCTTAAAGAAAACAAGGATGAAAAACCTCAAAATATTTCTAAATTCGATGATATTATGTACAAAGCACAATGCATGAAAACGCAATAAATATTGCTTAAAACGCAATATTATGCGAAATTCTGAGATTTGTAGGCTAAATTACATTTTGCGAGACAACATGAAGTAGTATCAAAATATTAGTAAAATCGAACATATTTACCTAAAATTACTCTACATGAAAAACGTGAAAAAGTCACTAAAAATACAAAATTTGACGATTTTTACATCAAATCATAGAGCGAGGTTGCGTATTATTTTGATCATTAAAAAGGCATATGAAAACGTTGTTTCCAATTCAAATGATAAAAATCAATGTGTTTTCTTTAGAATTAACTAAAATGTTCCTGAATTTCCGTTTATATTACTGTAGGAAGAGGCACTCGTAAAACCGCTTTAAACCGGCTGAAACGTAAAAATAAGCAATGGCAACAAAAAATCTTTTCTAATCAATACCTAACTCATTATTTTAACGAGGTACAAATAGTTGACTGTAAATAAAGTACTTAAGGGTAATTTGCAATTAATTATGTGTTTGCATCATATTTATCGTATTTTTAATGCATTAATGACAATAAACCAAAAATGCTTAAAATCGTTGAAAAACGGCAAATAATTTCCTAAATCGTTGATATTTCGTTTAAGTCTTATAAAGGAAAAAAGGATGATAAACGTAAAAATGTTGCTAAATTCCATTGTTATTAGTACAAATAAAATACAAGAAAACTTGCTTAAAAACGCAATATTATGCTAAATTCTTTGATTTTTAAGCTAAATCACATTTCGCGAGAAAACATGAGGTTGTATCAAAATATTAGTAAATTTGAATATTACTACCTTAAATGTTTTCATGTTGTCACATGAAAACGTGAAAAAAGTCACAACATTACCAATTACGTGGATTTTTGCTTCAAATCATTAAGCAATGTTTCGTGTTATTTTGATCATATGATACGGCGTTTTCCAACTCAAATGATAAAAAATCAATGTCTTTTCATTAGAATTAATTAAAATGTTCCTGAATTTCCGTTTATATTACTGAGAGAAAAGGTACTCGTTAAATTGCACTAATCCGGCTGAAACGACGAAATATGCAATAACAATAGAAATTCTCTCCTAATCAATATCTGACTCACTATTTTAACGAGGTACAAATAGTCGCTTAAGAGAGTGATGCAAAGGCTCAAGAGAGGGATGCAGAGGCTCAAGAAAGGGATGCAGAGGCTTAAGAAAGTAATGAAGAGGCTCAAAATAGGGATGCAGAGGCTTAAGAGGGTGATGCAGAGGCTCAAGAGGGTGAGGCAGAGGCTCAAGAGAGGGATGAAGAGGCTCAAGCGAGTGATGCAGAAGCTCAATAGAGTGATGCAGAGGCTTAAGAGAGAGATGAAGAGGCTTAATAGAGGGGATGCGGAGGCTCAAGAGAGTGATGCAGAGGCTGAAGAGAGTGATGCAGAGGCTTAAGAGAGGGATGCAGAGGTTCAAGAGATGGATGTAGAGGGTTAAGACAGGGATGCAGGGGCTCAAGAGATGGATGCAGAGGCTCAAGAAAAGGATTCAGAGGCTCTTGAGAGTGATGCAGTGGCTGAAGAGAGGGATGCAGAGGCTTAAGAGAGTGTTCTAAAGGCTCAAGAGAGGGATGCAGAGCCTCATAAGAGGGATGCCTTAGTTCAAGAGAGGGATGCAGAGGCTCAAGACATTGATGCAGAGGCTTAGGAGAGGGATGCAGAGGCTCAAGAGAGTGATGCAGAGGCTTAAGAGAATGATGCAGAGGCTCAAGAGAGTGCTGCAGAGTATCAAGAGAGGGATGCTGAGGCTCCAGAGAGGGATGCAGAGGCTAAAGAGAGTGATGCAGAGGCTGAAGAGAGAGATGCAGAATCTTAAGAGAGTGATGCAGAGGCTCAAGAGAGGGAAGCAGAGTCTTAAGAGAGTGATGCAGAGGGCGAAGAGATTGATGCAGAGGCTTAGGAGAGTGATGCAGAGGCTGAAGAGAGTGTTGCAGAGGCTCAAGAGAGAGATGCAGAGGCTTACTAGAGTCATGCAGAGGATCAAGAGAGGGATGCAGAGGCTTAAGTGAGTGATGCAGAGGCTGAAGAGTGTTGCAGAGGCTTAAGAGAGGTATGCAGAGGCTCAAGAGAGTGATGCAGAGGCTCGAGAGAGTGATACAAAGGCTCAAGAGAGTGATGCAGAGGCTCAAGAGAGTGATGCAGAGGCTCAAGAGAGTGATGCAGAGGATTGAGAGAGGGATGCACAGGCTCAAAAGAGTGATGCAGAGGCTCAAGAGAGTGATGCAGAGGCTAAAGAGAGTGATGCAGAGGCTCAAGAGAGTGATGCAGAGGCACAAGAGAGGGATGCAGAGTTTTAAGAGAGTGATGCAGAGGCTCAAGAGAGTGATGCAGAGGCATAGGAGAATGATGCAGAGGCTCATGAGAGGGATGCAGAGGCTGAAGAGAGTGATGCAGAGGCTCAAGAGAGGGATGCAGAGGCTCAAGAGAGTGATGCAGAGGCTCAAGAGAGTGATGCAGAGGCTTAGGAGAGTAATGCAGAGGCTTAAGAGGGGATGCAGGGGCTGATGAGAGGGATGCAGAGGCTTAAGAGGGTGATGCAAAGGCTCAAGAGAGGGATGCAGAGGCTCATGAGAGGGATGCAGGAGTTTAAGAGAGGGATGCAGAGGTTCAAGAAAGGGATGCAGTGGCTCAAGAGAGTGATGCAGAGGCTTAAGAGGGTGATGCAAAGGCTCAAGAGAGGGATGCAGAGGCTCATGAGAGGGATGCAGGAGTTCAAGAGAGTGATGCGGAGGCTCAAGAGAGAGATGCAGAGGCTCAAGAGAGGGATGCAGGGGCTCAAGAGAGGGATGCAGAGGTTCAAGAGAGGGATGCAGAGGCTCAAGAGAGGGACGCAGTGGCTCAAGAGAAGGATGCAGAGGCTCAAGTGATGGATGCAGAGGCACAAGAGAGGGATGCAGAGGCTCTTGAGAGTGATGCCGAGGCTCATGAGAGGGATGCAGAGGCTTAAGAGAGTGATTCAGAGGCTTACGAGAGTGATACAGAGGCTTAAGAGAGTGATGCAGAGGATGAAGAGAGGGATGCAGAGGCTCATGAGAGGGACGCAGAGGCTCAAGAGAAGGATGCAGAGGCTCAAGTGAGGGATGCAGAGGCACAAGAGAGGGATGCAGAGGCACAAGAGAGGGATGCAGAGGATCAAGAGAGTGATGCAGAGGCTCGAGAGAGTGATGCAGAGGATCAAGAGAGGGATTCAAGGCTCAAGAGAGGGATTCAGAGGCTTAGGAGAGTGATGCAGAGGCTGAAGAGGGTGTTGCAGAGGCTCAAGAGAGGGATGAAGAGGCTCAAGAGAGTGATGCAGAGATTCAAGAGAGTTATGCAGAGGCTCAAGGGAGGGATGCAGAGGCTTAAGAGAGTGATGCAAAGGCAAAAGAGAGGGATGCAGAGGATAATGAGAGGGATGCAGGAGTTCAAGAGAGGGATGCAGAGGCTCAAAATAGGGATGCAGAGGCTTAAGAGGGTGAAGAAGAGGCTCAAGAGAGTGATGCAGAGGCTCAAGAGAGGGATGCAGGGGCCCAAAAGAGTGATGCAGATGCTCAAGAGAGGAATGCAGAGGATGAAGAGAGTGATGCATAGGCTCGAGAGAGTGATGCAGAGGCTCAAGAGAGGGATTCTGAGGCTCAAGAGAGGGATTCAGAGGCTTAAGAGAGTGATGCAGAGGCTGAAGAGAATGTTGAAGAGGCACAAGAGAGGGATGCAGAAGCTCAAGAGAGTGACGCAGAGACTCAAGAGAGTTATGCAGAGGCTCAAGAGAATGATGCATAGGCTTACAAGAGTGGTGCAGAGGCTCAAGGGAGGGATGTAGAGGCTCAAGAGAGTGATGCGGAAGCTCAAGAGAGTGATACAGAGGCTTAAGAGAGTGATGCAGAGGCTTAAGAGAGGAGATGCAGAGGCTCAAGAGAGTGATGCAGAGGCTCAAGAGAGTGATGCAAAGGCTAAAGTGAGGGATGCAGAGGCTCAAGATAGGGATGCAGAGGCTCAAGAGAGGGATGCAGGGGCTCAAGAGAGGGATGCAGAGGCTCAAGAGAGGGATACAGAGGCTCTTGAGAGTGATGCAGAGGCTCAAGAGAGGAATGCAGAGGCTTAAGAGAGTGATGCTGAGGCTCAAGAGAGTGCTGCAGAGGCTCAATAGAGGGATGCTGACGCTCCAGAGAGGGATGCCGAAGCTGAAGAGAGAGATGCAGAGGCTTAAAAGAGTGATGCAGAGGCTCAAGAGAGTAATGCAGAGGCTCAAGAGAATGATGTATAGGCTTAAGAGAGGGATGCAGAGGCTCAAGAGAATGATGCAGAGGCTCAAGAGAGTGATGCTCAGGATCAAGAGATGGATACAGAGGCTTAAGAGAGTGATGCAGAGGCTCAAGAGAGTGATGCAGAGGCTCAAGAGAGTGATGCAGAGGCTTACGAGAGTGATGCAGAGGCTCAAGAGAATGTTGCAGAGGCTCAAGAGAAGGAAGCAGAGGCTCAAGAGAGTGATGCGGAGGCTTACGAGAGTGATGCAGAGGATCAAGAGAGGGATGCAAAGGCTTAAGAGAGTTATGCAGAGGCTGAAGAGAGTGTTGCAGAGGCCTATGAGAGGGATGCAGAGGCTCAAGAGACTGATGCCGAGGCTCAAGAGAGTGATGCAGAGGCTCAAGAGAGTGATGCAGAGGGTCAAGAGAGGGATGCAGAGGCTTAAGAGAGTGTTGCAGAGGCTCAGGAGAGGGATGCAGAAGCTCAAGAGAGTGATGCAGCGACTCAAGAGAGTTATGCTAAGCTCAAGAGAATGCTGAATATGCTTACGAGAGTGGTGCAGAGGCTCAAGTGAGGGATGTAGAGGCTCAAGAGAGTGATGCAGAGGCTGAAGAGAGTGATGCAGAGGCTTAAGTGAGGGATGCAGAGGCTCAAGAGAGGGAGGAAGAGGCTCAAGAGAGGGATGCAGGGGCTCAAGAGAGGGATGCAGAGGCTAAAGAGAGGGATGCAGAGGCTCTTGAGAGTGATGCAGAGGCTCAAGAGAGGGATGCAGAGGCTTAAGAGAGTGATGCTGAGGCTCAAGAGAGTGATGCGGAGGCTTACGAGAGTGATGCAGAGGATCAAGAGAGGGATGCAAAGGCTTAAGAGAGTTATGCAGAGGCTGAAGAGAGTGTTGCAGAGGCCTATGAGAGGGATGCAGAGGCTCAAGAGACTGATGCCGAGGCTCAAGAGAGTGATGCAGAGGCTCAAGAGAGTGATGCAGAGGGTCAAGAGAGTGATGCAGAGGCTTAAGAGAGTGTTGCAGAGGCTCAGGAGAGGGATGCAGAAGCTCAAGAGAGTGATGCAGCGACTCAAGAGAGTTATGCTAAGCTCAAGAGAATGATGAATATGCTTACGAGAGTGGTGCAGAGGCTCAAGTGAGGGATGTAGAGGCTCAAGAGAATGATGCCGAAGCTCAAGAAAGTGATACAGAGGCTTAAGAGAGTGATGCAGAGGCTTAAGAGAGGGGATGCAGAGGCTCATGAGAGTGATGCAGAGGCTGAAGAGTGTGATGCAGAGGCTTAAGTGAGGGGATGCAGAGGCTCAAGAGAGTGATGCAGAGGCTGAAGAGAGTGATGCAGAGGCTTAAGTGAGGGATGCAGAGGCTCAAGAGAGGGAGGAAGAGGCTCAAGAGAGGGATGCAGGGGCTCAAGAGAGGGATGCAGAGGCTAAAGAGAGGGATGCAGAGGCTCTTGAGAGTGATGCAGACGCTCAAGAGAGGGATGCAGATGCTTAAGAGAGTGATGCTGAGGCTCAAGAAAGTGCTGCAGAGGCTCAAGAGATTGATGCAGAGGCTCAAGAGAGGGATGCAGATGCTTAAGAGAGTGATGCAGAGGCTCAAGAGAGGGATGCTGACGCTCCAGAGAGTGATGCAGAGGTTGAAGAGAGAGATGCAGAGGCTTAAGAGAGTGATGTAGAGGCTCAAAAGAGAAATGCAGAGGCTCAAGAGAATTATGCAGAGGCTCAAAAGAGTGATACACAGGATCAAGAGACGGATGCAGAGGCTTAAGAGAGTGATGCAGAGGCTCAAGAGAGTGATGCAGAGGCTCAAGAGAGTGGTGCAGAGGCTTGAGAGAGTGATGCAGAGGATCAAGAGAGTGATGCAGAGGATCAAGTGAGTGATGCAGAGACTCAAGAGAGTGAAGCAGAGGATCAAGAGAGGAAGCAGAGGCTTAAGAGAGTGATGCAGCGGCCGAAGAGAGTGATGCAGAGGCTCAAGAGAGTGATGCAGAGGATCAAGAGAGTGATGCAGAGGCTCAACAGAGTGATGCAGAGGATCAAGAGAGGGAAGCAGAGGCTTATGAGAGCGATGCAGAGGCTCTAGAGAGAGATTCAGAGTCTCAAGAGAGTTATGCAGAGGCTCAAGAGAGGGATGCTGAGGCTCCAGAGAGGGATGCAGAGGCTCTAGAGAGTGATTCAGAGTCTCAAGAGAGTTATGCAGAGGCTCAAAAGAGGGGTGCTGAGGCTCCAGAGAGGGATGCAGAGGCTCAAGAGAGTAATGCAGAGGCTCAAGAGAGTGATGCAGAGGCTCAACGGACTAAAGGACTAGCAACGCGAGGGAGGAAAAACAGAGGGAAGGGCGAGAGTGAGAAGCGGCAGAAGGAATGAGAACGAAGGGATGGATCTGCGGCGAGAGGGAAGACGATGGGAAGGGCGGGATGGGATAGGGGCGGGAGTGGGAAGGGCAGAAGGATGGAGGATGAGCAGGTTTATGAGAGGGAGGAAAACGGAAGGAGAAGGTGCCAGAACGAGAGGAGGGAGTTTGGTAGTAAAATAGGAGAGGGAGTGGGGAGGGTGTTGATAGATGGTTATGATAAATGAATAGATTAATGGACAATTTATATTGGTAGATAGATGGATGGATACATTGATCGCTTAATATATATATTGACGGATAGACGGATGCATAGATGAGTTGATGGACGGAAAGACAGATGACTATATGGATGGATAGAAAGATGAGTTGATGGACGGATACATGGATAGATAGATGTATATAATGATAAATGGTTGGTTTAATGGGAAGATAGATTGATGGATTGACAGATATAAGTAGATAGATAGATGGATACATTGATGTATACATTTGTTCTAGGTTAACAGTCGAATCAGGTTAAAGAATATCTTTCGATTTGCTATTACATCAACCGGGATTCGATCGGGGGCCATTAGGATAATAACCATCGAACTCTCTCCATTTAGACGCTAGGCCTCCAGTTTGTGTGTGTGTGTGTGTGTGTGTGTGTGTGTGTGTGTGTGTGTGTGTGTGTGTGTGTGTGTGTGTGTGTGTGTGTGTGTGTGTGTGTGTGTGTGTGTGTGTGTGTGTGTGTGTGTGTGTGTGTGTGTGTGTGTGTGTGTGTGTGTGTGTGTGTGTGTGTGTGTATGTGTGTGTGTGTGTGTGTGTGTGTGTGTGTGTGTGTGTGTGTGTGTGTGTGTGTGTGTGTGTGTGTGTGTATGTGTGTGTGTGTGTGTGTGTGTGTTTGTGTGTGTGTTAGTTAGAGAGAAATAGATGTAGTAGATATAAAAGAGGATAAACACATTTATTTGATAGGCGGGGTCCAAGAGCTAATAACTCGATTCTGCAGATACATATAGTAAATATAAGGATAAAACACACACACACACACACACACACACACACACACACACACACACACACACACACACACACACACACACACACACACACACACACACACACACACACACACACACACACACACACACGCACACACACAAACACTCTGTATAGAAAACCCCCCTTTCCTTCCTGTCCTCCCGCCCCGTTCACCCCATTCCCTCCCTGTCCTTCCCTCTTCACTTGACCTCCCACTCCTCACCCCAGAATCCTCTGCAACCCTGGTATCCACCTCACAAATCCTCACACCCATGGCACAGCTTCCTCCACCAGCAGAACATTCACCAAGGAGGAGATTTGAGAAGGGACAGAGGAAAGTGAGCCTCAAGGCAATGTACACTAACATAGACGGTATTACAAATAAAGCAAATGAACTTGGAGAATGGGTACTAGAGGAAAACCCAGACATAATAGCTCTCACAGAAACAAAGCTGACGAGACCAATAACAAATGCGGTGTTCCCACAGGACTATTATGTTATGAGGAAAGAGAGAGAAGGAAGAGGTGGGGGTGGTGTAGCTCTGCTGGTAAGAAAAGGCTAGGATTTCAAGGAGTTGGTTGTTCAGGGATGTGAAGGTTTCAGTGACTACATAATAGGAACAATAACAACTGGAGGGCAAAAAATTATAGTCGTAGTCATATATAATCTACCACCAAATGACAAAAGACCCAGACAGGAATATGATAGAAACAATATGGCCACCATTAACATAATGGAGAGAGCAGCTTCTGTTGCGAGCAGGAATGGATCTGGACTACTAATCATGGGAGACTTCAACCATGAAAAGATAGATTGGGAAAACAGAGACCCGCATGGAGGACCAGAAACATGGAGAGCTAAGCGTCTGGACGCGGCAACAAGAAACTTTCTAAGCCAGCACGTCAAGGATCCAACAAGAATGAGAGGAGAGGATGAACCAGCAATGCTTGATCTGATATTTACCCTAAATGAGTGGGATATAAGGGAAGTCAAGATGGAAGCACCCTTGGGAATGAGTGATCACAGTGTTTTGAACTTTGAGTACCTGGTAGAGCTAGGAATTATCCCCCCCCCCCCAAAAAAAAGAACTAGGAAACAAAAGGCTGGCATACCGAAAGGGAAATTATGAGGAGATGAGAAGCTTCCTAAGGGAACTACCTTGAGACACAGACCTCAGAGCTAAGTCTGTACAAGATATGATGGACTATGTCACCCAAAAGTGTCAGGAGGCAGTAAGCAGATACATCCCGGTCCAAAAGGAAAAATCCGAGAAGCAAAAGAAGAATCCATGGTATAATAGGGCATGTATGGAAGCAAAGGTACTGAACAAAATGGCGTGGAGGAACTTCCGGAATAACAGAACACCAGAAAGCAGAGAGAGATACCAGAGAACCAGGAATGAGTATGTCAGGGTGAGAAGAAAAGCAGAGAAAAGTTATGAAAATGATATAGCAAACAAAGCCAAGACCGAACCAAAGCTACTCCACAGTCATATCAGAAGGAAAACAACAGTGAAAGAACAGGTAGTGAAACTTAGAACAGGCGAGGACAGGTATACAGAGAATGACAAAGAGGTATGTGATGAACTCAACAAGAGGTTCCAAGAGGTCTTCACAACAGAACAAGGTGAGGTCACTGTGCTAGGAGAAAGGGAAGTAAACAAGGCGGCCTTGGAAGAGTTAGAAATTACGAGAGAGGAGGTCAAGTGACACCTGCTGGACCTGGATGTTAGAAAGGCTGTTAGTCCAGACGGGATCTCGCCATGGGTACTGAAAGAGTGTGCAGAGGCACTTTGCTTGCCACTCTCCATAGTGTATAGTAGGTCACTGGAGACGGGAGACCTACCAGAAATATGGAAGACGGCGAATGTGGTCCCAATATACAAAAAGGGCGACAGGCAAGAGGTACTGAACTACAGGCCAGTGTCCTTAACTTGTATACCATGCAAGGTGATGGAGAAGATCGTGAGAAAAAAACTGGTAGCACATCTGGAGAGAAGGGACTTCGTGACAATCCGACAACATGGGTTCAGGGAGGGTAAATCTTGCCCTGACTGGCTTAATAGAATTCTATGACCAGGTAACACAGATTAAGCAAGAAAGAGAGGGCTGGGCGGACTGCATTTTCTTTGCATTGTCGGAAAGCCTTTGACACAGTACAGCATAAGAGGCTGGTACATAAGCTGGAGAGACAGGCAGGTGTAGCTGGTAAGGTGCTCCAGTGGATAAGGGAGTACCTAAGCAATAGGAAGCATAGAGTTACGGTGAGGGGTGAGACCTCCGATTGGCGTGAAGTCACCAGTGGAGTCCCACAGGGCTCTGTACTCGGTCCTCTCTTGTTTCTGATATATGTAAATGATCTCCCGGAGGGTATAGATTCATTTCTCTCAATGTTTGCGGACGATGCCAAAATTATGAGAAGGATTAAGACAGAAGAGGACTGTTTGAGGCTTCAAGAAGACCTAGACAAACTGCAAGAATGGTCGAACAAGTGGTTGTTAGAGTTTAACCCAACCAAATGTAATATAATGAAGATAGGTACAGGGAGCAGGAGGCCAAATTCAAGGTATTATCTGGGAGAGGAAATTCTTCAGGAGTCAGAGAAAGAAAAAGACTTGGGAGTTGATATCACGCCAGACCTGTCTCCTGCAGCGCATATCAAGAAGATAACATCAGCGGCATATGCCAGGCTGGCCAACATACGAACGGCATTCAGAAATTTGTGTAAAGAATCATTCAGAACTTTGTATACCACATATGTCAGGCCAATCCTGGAGTATGCAGCCCCAGCATGGAGTCCGTATCTAGTCAAGGATAAGACTAAACTGGAAAAGGTTCAAAGATTTGCCACCAGATTAGTACCCGAGCTGAGAGGTATGAGCTACGAGGAGAGACTACGGGAATTAAACCTCACTTCGCTGGAAGACAGAAGAGTTAGGGGGGACATGATCACCACATTCAAGATTCTCAAGGGAATTGATATGGTAGATAAAGACAGGCTATTTAACACAAGGGGCACACGCACAAGGGGACACAGGTGGAAACTGAGCTCCCAAATGAGCCACAGATATATTAGAAAGAACTTTTTTAGTGTCAGAGTGGTTGACAAATGGAATGCATTAGGAAGTGATGTGGTGGAGGCTGACTCCATGCACAGTTTCAAGTGTAGATATGATAGAGCCCAATAGGCTCAGGAATCTGTACACCTGTTGATTGACAGTTGAGAGGCGGGACCAAAGAGCCAGAGCTCAACCCCCGCAAGCACAACTAGGTGAGTACAACTAGGTGAGTACACACACACACACACACACATACACACACACACAGAGGCGGGACCAAAGAGCCAGAGCTCAACCCCCGCAAGCACAACTAGGTGAGTACAACTAGGTGAGTACACACACACACACACACACACACACACACACACACACACACACACACACACACACACACACACACACACACACACACGCACACACACACACACACATACACACACACACACACACACACACACACACACACACACACACACACACACACACACAGAGGCGGGACCAAAGAGCCAGAGCTCAACCCCTGCAAACAGACCCAGGTGAGAATACACACACATACACACACACACACACACACACACACACACACACACACATACACACACACACACACACACACACTAGTTGATAATGGACTGTTTTGTGTTCGTATCCATGTGTACTATTGTCATGACCGACAGACACGTGAAGCTATATGTGTTTATGTGTAGCTGTAATTAAACTGACATGTGTACGGTAATTATCTGTATGTGTCCATTTTAAAGGTACATATTAGTGAATGTTTATTTATGTAAATTGATTGACATATGTACGTATGCGCGCGTTTAGTGTTACTGTAATTTATATGGTTAACGTGTATACGTTTGAATGACATAGTTTCCCATTATTGTCACATTTTTTGTTACTGTTTCGCTGTTCACTCTCACTCTCTGACCCCCGTCGACTAATTGTGCTCACGTGTGTTTGTTCAAGGTACGGTAACCATTGACTTTTTACCCAATAATTTGCAACTATTTGCAAACAAACATTTCTAAAGAACATCTATGTTTCTGATAAATATTTTTTTTCCTAACATACAAGTCAATCACACAGTACCTAACCTCAATCAGAAACACTTTTCTTGCTATCTCTCACAACGTCTTTTGCATATATATCCTATCTTAATCAATTTATAATTTAAATTCATAACTGGCAACCCTCTTCCAGCGCCATCAAGGCCACCAAACATCATTCCTTTCCATTAACCTCGCCCAAATTATCTTTTGCACCAATACACACACTAGGAGGCTTTATAGCTGAGTGGACAGCGCTCTCGACTCGTAATCCTAGGGTCAAAGTTCGATCCCCCGGTGATGGCGCAAACGAAAATCAGCAGAGTTTCATTTATTCTGATGCTCCTCTTACTTAGCAGTACATAGGTACTTGGGCATTAGACACCTGTTACGGGCTGCTTCCTGGGTGTGTGTATGTGGAATTTTTTTTTATTAGCTAGTAAAAATTGATTGATTCACAGTTGAGAGGCGGCCGAAAGAACAGAGTTCAACCCTCGCAAGAACAACGAGGTGAACACAACTAGATAAATACTAACTAACCACGATCTCGTATAATCTACTACACACGCTACAACCTCCCCCCCACCTCCCCCCACTCCCTAAATCACTCTACCTAAGTCATTAAAAATATAAAACAAATCAATTAAAATGCCAAAAATACTAACTATAAATAAAGGAACCAAATTTTAAACATACAGCGACTCCAGCGTGGTCTAGTCGGAGGAGAACGTGTTCTCATCTGGATAGATTGCGATCGAGCCTGTCGGAACGGCTGTGTAACTGCAGGGCACAAATATTTGTGTGTCCCCTCCTGTAGCTGCCTCTGTTTCGACAGGTTCCCTGGATAGCTGGAATTGGCCTGGCCCTAGGAAAGTGGGGAAGGGGTGAAATCCGTTGGGCCCACGGATGGATACCTTGGATCCATAGACCTAGGGTAGGTCTAATCACCTGGGATTCGAACCCACGGTGGGAATAAGGGAGGAGATTTGGGGGAGGAGGGACACAAATGGTTCCTGGAACCAAACCTCACATAAATCCGGACACTCACACACACACACACACACCCTTATCCGAACATTCACAGGGACACTCACACCATAGACTGTGATAAGGGAGACCATCTGAGGGGACACAGATGGCCTCCTGAAACCACAGATGTAACCGGACACATAATCATCCGGACACTCACAGGGACACTCACACTGACACACACCCATAGACACAAACTGTGATAAGGGAGACCATCTGAGGGGACACAGATGGCCTCCTGGACCCACAGGGTCCATATCCATACAGATCAATATTTAAATATACATATATATTTATATATATAAAATTTATATATATTTTATTTATTTATTTAAATAATTTAAATATTTTAAATAAATAAATTTTAAATATTTATTTACTTAAAAATAATAAATTTTATTTATTTAAATATATCATTTTTATCGTATCGTATTTTATTAATTTATAAATTAATAACAATAAACTGAAAATTCACAAAAACGTGGAAAAACGGGAAAATATTGCCTAATTCGATGATAAAATATTTAAATAAATATGTTTATTGTTAATATTGTTAAATATGTTTATATGTTAAATAAAGATGTTTAAATAAATAAAGGAAAAGGGGTATGATAAACGTCAAAATATTGCTAAATTCGATGATTTTTAGTACAATATGCAAGAAAACTTGCTAAAAAATGCAATATTATGCGAAATTCTGAGATTTGAAGGCCAAATCACATATCGTGAGAAAACATGAAGTAGTATCTAAATATTGGTAAAACGAATATATTTACGTAAAATCACACTACATGAAAAACGTGAAAAAAGTCACTATATTACCAAATTTGAGGATTTTAACTTCAGATTATAAGTCGAGGTTTCGTATTACTTAGATCCTAGAAATGACATATTGAAATGTTGTTTTCAATACAAATGATAAAAATTAATGTGTTTTCATTAGAATTTACTAAAATGTTCCAGATTTTATGTTTATATTACTAATGAAGATGTACACGTAAAACCGCTCTAATCCGGCTGAAACGTCGATATATGCAATAAAAACAGAACTTCTCCCCTTTTAAATATCTTACTCAGTATCTTAACGGGAAACAAATAGTTGATTGTAAATGAAGTAATTATGGTTAATTTCTAACCAATTATATGTTTGCATCATTTTTATCGTATATATAATGAATTAATACCAATAAACAGAAAATTCACAAAAACGAGGAAAAACGGCAAAATATGGCCTAATTTGATGATGATGGCCTAATTCGGTGATGCAGATATCACAAACATCCCAAATTCGACTCTTGAACCATATTTTGGAGCCAAATTCTGGCTCTCTGCACGTATTCGCAGTTTGAAATTACGACTTTTTTATACCGAATATATGCCAATTACTGGGATCAGCGATGGGTCACATTTTGCCCAAACCCTCCCTGCAGTTTTAAAAAATATCACAAACATCCCAAATTCGAAGCTTGAACCATATTTTGTAGCCAAATTCTGGCTCTCTGCATGTATTCGCAGTTTGAAATTACGAATTTTATACCGAAAATATGACAATTACTGAGAGCGGCGATGGGTCACAGTTTGACCAAACCAACCCTGCAATTTTGAAAATATCCCAAACATCCCAAATTCGACGCTTGAGCCATATATTGGCGCCAAATTCTGGCTCTCTGCACGTATTCGCAGTTTGAAATTACGACTTTTTCTACCAAAATATGTCAATTACTGAACGCGCCGATGAGTCACATTTTGCCCAAACCTTCTCTGCAGTTTTCAAAATATCTCAAACATCCCAAATTTGACCCTTGAGCAATATTTTCGAGCCAAATTCTCGCTCTCTGCACGTATTCGCAGTTTGAAATTACGACTTTTTTTTACCGAATATATGCCAATTACTGGGATCAGCGATGTGTCATATTTTGCCCAAACTCTCCCTGCAGTTTTAAAAATATCACAAACATCCCAAATTCGACTCTTGAACCATATTTTGGAGCCAAATTCTGGCTCTCTGCACGTATTCGCAGTTTGAAATTACGACTTTTTATACAGAAAAAATGCCAATTACTGAAAGCAGCGATGGATCACATTTTGCCCAAACCCTCCCTGCAGTTTTCAAAATATCCCAAACATCCCAAATTCGACGCTTAACTCATATTTTGAAGCAAAATTCTGGATCTCTGCACGTATTCGCAGTATGAAATAACGACTTTTTATACCGAAAATATGCCAGTCACTGAAAGCGGCGATGGATCACACTTTGCCCAAGCCCTCCCTGCAGTTTTGAAAATATCCCAAACGTCCCAAATTCGACGCTTGACCCATATTTTGGAGCCAAATTCTGGCTCTCGGCACGTTTTCGCAGTTTGAATTTACGAATTTTATACCAAAAATATGCCAATTACTGAACGCGCCGATGAGTCACATTTTGCCCTAACCCTCCCTGCAGTTTCCAAAATATCCCAAACATCCCAAATTTGACGCTTGAGCAATATTTTGGAGCAAAATTCTCGCTCTTTGCACGTATTCGCAGTTTGAAATTACGACATTTTATACCGAATATATGCCAATTAATGGGATCCGCGATGGGTTACATTTTGCCCAAACCCTCCCTGCAGTTTTAAAAATATCACAAACATCCCAAATTCAACGCTTGAACCATAATTTGGAGCCAAATTCTGGCTCTCTGCACGTATTCGCAGTTTGAAATTACGACTTTTTATACAGAAAAAATGCCAATTACTGAAAGCGGCGATGGATCACGTTTTGCCCAAACCCTCCCTGCAGTTTTCAAAATATCCCAAACGTCCAAAATTCGACGTTTGAGCCATATTTTGGAGAAAAATTCTAGCTCTCTGCACGTATTCGCAGTTTGAAATTACGAATTTTATACCGAAAATATTCAATTACTGAGAGCAGCGATATGTCACAGTTTGCCCAAACCCTCCCTGCAGTTTTGAAATTATCCCAACCATCCCAAATTCGGCTATTGAACCATAATTTGGAGCAAAACTCTGGCTCTCTGCACGTATTCGCAGTTTGAAATTACGAATTTTTATACCGAATATATGCCAATTACTGGGATCAGCGATGGGTCACATTTTGCCCAAACCCCTCAGCAGTTTTCGAAATATCCCAAACATCCCAAATACAACCCATGAGGAATTTTTTGGAGCCAATTTCTGGCTCTCTGCACGTATTCGCAGTATGAAATTCCGACTTTTTATACCGAAAATATGCCAGTTACTGAAAGCGGCGATGTTTCACATTTTGCCCAAGCCCTCTCTGCAGTTTTCAAAATATCACAAACATCCCAAATTCGACGCTTGAACCATATTTTGTAGCCAAACTCTGGCGAGAGGCCGAATTTTGCTCCAAAATATGGTTCAAGAGTCGAATTTGGGATGTTTGTGATATTTTTAAAACTGCAGGGAGGGTTTGGGCAAAATGTGACACATCGCTGATCCCAGTAATTGGCATATATTCGGTATAAAAAGTCGTAATTTCAAACTGCGAATACGTGCACAGTGCCAGAATTTGGCTCCAAAATATTGCTCAATAGTCGAATTTGGGATGTTAGGGATATTTTGAAAACTGCAGGGAGGGTTTGGGCAAAATGTGACTCATCGGCGGGTTCAGTAATTGGCATATTTTGGTATAAAATGTCGTAATTTCAAACTGCGAATACGTGCATAGAGCCAGAATTTGGCTCCAAATTATTGCTCAAGGGTCGAATTTGGGATGTTTGGGATATTTTGAAAACTGCAGGGGGGGTTTGGGCAAAATGGGACTCATCGCCGCTCTCAGTAATTGGCATTTTTTCTGTATAAAAAGTCGTAATTTCAAACTGCGAATACGTGCAAAGAGCCAGAGTTTGGTTCCAAAATATAGCTCAGAAGTCGAATTTGGGATGTTTGAGATATTTTCAAAACTGCAGGGTGAATTTGGGCAAACTGTGACCCATCGCCGCTCTCAGTAATTGGCATATTTTCGGTATAAAATTCGTAATTTCAAACTGCGAATACGTGCAAAGAGCCAGAGTTTGGCTACAAAATATGGTTCAAGCATCGAATTTGGGATGTTTGAGATATTTTGAAAACTGCAGAGAGGGCTTGGGCAAAATGTGATCCATCGCCGCTTTCAGTAATTGGCATTTTTTCTGTATAAAAAGTCGTAATTTCAAACTGCGAATACGTGCAAAGAGCCAGAATTTGGCTCCAAAATATGGTTCAAGAGTCGAAATTGGGATGATTATGATATTTTTAAAACTGCAGGGAAGGTTTGGGCAAAATGTGACCCATCGCTGATCCCAGTAATTGGCATATATTCGGTAAAAAAAAGTCATAATTTCAAACTGCGAATACGTGCTGACAGCGAGAATTTTGTTCCAAAATATTGCTCAAGCGTCAAATTTGGGATGTTTTGGATATTTTGAAAACTGCAGGGAGGGTTTGGGCAAAATGTGACTCATCGGCGCGTTCAATAATTGGCATATTTTGGTATAAAAATTCGTAGTTTCAAACTGCGAATACGTGCAGAGAGACAGAATTTGGCGCCAAAATATGGTTCAAGAGTTGAATTTGGGACGTTTGGGAAATTTGGAAAACTGCAGGGAGGGCTTGGGCAAAATGTGATCCATCGCTGCTTTCAGTAACTGGCATAATTTCAGTATAAAAAGTCATATTTTCAAACTGCGAATACGTGCAGAGAGCCAGAATTTGGCTTCAAAATATGTTTCAAGTGTAGAATTTGGGATGTTTGGTATATTTTGAAAACTGCAGGGAGGATTTGGGCAGAATGTGACTCATCGGCGCGCTCAGTAATTGGCATATTTTCGGTATAAAATATCGTAATTTCAAAAAGCGAATACGTGATACTACATGAAATAATATCGAAATATATGTAAAAATGAATATATTTACGTAATATCAAACTACATGATTAACGTGAAAAAGTCACTATTTTACCATATATGAGGATTTTAACTTCAAATCATAGAGCGAGGTTTCGTATTATTTGGATCCAAAAAAAGACATTTGACAATGTTGTTTCTAATACAAACGATAAAAATCAATGTGTTTTCAATAGAACTAACTAAAATGTTCTTGATTTTCCGTTTATATTACCGATGGAAGATGTACACGAAAACATCTCTGTTCCGGCTGAAACGTCGATATATGCAATAAAAACAGAACTTCTCCCCTTTTCAATATCCTACTCAGTATTTTAACGAGAAACAAATGGTTGATTGAAAAAAAAGTACTTAAGATTAATTTCTAATCAATTATGTGTTTGCATCATTTTTATCGTATATATAATGAATTAATAACAAGAAACAGAAAATTCACAAAAACGTGGAAAAACGGGAAAATGTTGCCTAATTCGATGATATTTTGTTTAAATCACATGAAGGAAAAGGGGATGATAAACGTCAAAATATTGCTAAATTCGATAATTTTTCATACTAAACATAATGCAAGAAAACTTGCTTAAAATGCAATATTATTCGAAATTCTGAGATTTGAAGGCCAAATCACATATCGTGATACTACATGAAATAGTATCGAAATATTGGTAAAAATGAATATATTTACGTAATATCAAACTACATGATTAACGTGAAAAAGTCACTATTTTTCCATATTTGAGGATTTTAACTTCAAATCATAGAGCGAGGTTTCGTATTATTTAGATCCAAGAAAAGATATATGACAATGTTCTTTCCAATACAAATGATAAAAAACAATGTGTTTTCCTTAGAATTAACTAAAATGTTCTTGATTTTCCGTTTATATTACCGATGGAAGATGTACACGAAAACATCTCTATTCCAGCTGAAACGTCGATATATGCAATAAAAATAGAACTTCTCCCCTTTTAAATATCTTACTCAGTATTTTAACGAGAAACAAATAGTTGATTGAAAATGAAGTATTTAAGGTTATTATCTAATCAATTATGTGTTTGCATCATTTTTATCGTATATATAATGAATAAATACCCATAAACTGAAAATTCACAAAAACGTGGAAAAACGGCTAAATATTGCCTAATTCGATGATATTTTGTTTAAATCACATAAAGGAAAAAGAGATGATAAACGTCAAAATATTGCTAAATTCGATGATTTTTCGTACGAAACAAAATACAAGAAAACTTGCTTAAAATGCAATATAATGCAAAATTCTGAGATTTGAAGGCCAAATCACGTATCGTGATACTACATGAAATAGTATCGAAATATTGGTAAAAATGAATATATTTATGTAATATCAAGCTACAGGAAAAACGTGAAAAAAGTCACTATTTAACCATATTTGAGGATTTTAACTTCAAATCATAGGGCGAGGTTTCGTATTATTTAGATCCAAGAAAAGACATTTGGCAATGTTGTTTCCAATACAAACGATAAAAATCAATGTGTTTTCAATAGAATTAACTAAAATGTTCCTGATTTTCAGTTTATATTACCGGTGGAAGATGTACACGAACACATCTCTATTCCAGCTGAAACGTCGATATATGCAATAAAAAAAGAACTTCTCCTCTTTTCAATATCTTACTCAGTATTTTAACGAGAAACAAATTGTTGATTGAAAATGAAGTATTTAAGGTTATTATCTAATCAATTATGTGTTTGCATCATTTTTATCGTATATATAATGAATAAATACCCATAAACTGAAAATTCACAAAAACGTGGAAATACGGCAAAATTTTGCCTAATTCCATAATATTTTGTTTAAATCACATAAAGGAAATGGGGATGATAAACGTCAAAATATTCCTAAATTTGATGATTTTTCGTACGAAACAAAATGCAAGAAAACTTGCTTAAAATGCAATATTATGCGAAATTCTGAGATTTGAAGGCCAAATCACATATCGTGATACTACATGAAATAGTATCGAAATATTGGTAAAAATTAATATATTTACGTAATATCAAACTACATGAAAAACGTGAAAAAAGTCACTATTTAACCATATTTGAGTATTTTAACTTCATATCATAGAGCGAGGTTTAGTATTATTTAGATCCAAGAAAAGACATATGACAATGTTGTTTCCAATACAAAAGAAAAAAATCAATGTGTTTTCATTAGAACTAACTAAAACGTTCTTGATTTTCCGTTTATATTACCGATGGAAGAAGTACACGAAAACCGCTCTATTCCGTCTGAAACGTTGATATATGCAATAAAAACAGAACTTCTTCCCTTCTCAATATCATACTCAGTATTTTAACGAGAAACAAATAGTTGTTTCAAAATGAAGTATTTAAGGTTATTATCTAATCAATTATGTGTTTGCATCATTTTTATCGTATATATAATGAATTAATACCAATAAACTGAAAATTCACAAAAACGTGGATAAACGGAAATATTTTGCCTAATTCGATGATATTTTGTTTAAATCATAAAGGGAAAAGGGATGATAAACGTCAAAATATTGCTAAATTCGACGTTTTTTCGTACGAAACAAAATGCAAGAAAACTTGCTTAAAATGCAATATTATGCGAAATTCTGAGATTTGAAGGCCAAATCACATATCGTGATACTACATGAAATAGTATCGAAATAACGGCAAAAATTCAAAATTTAATTCTAAAGAAAACACATTGATTTTTATCATTTGAATTTGAAACAACGTTTTCATATGCCTTTTTAATGATCAAAATAATACGCAACCTCGCTCTATGATTTGATGTAAAAATCGTCAAATTTGGTATTTTTAGTGACTTTTTCACGTTTTTCATGTAGAGTAATTTTAGGTAAATATGTTCGATTTTACTAATATTTTGATACTACTTCATGTTGTCTCGCAAAAGGTAATTTAGCCTACAAATCTCAGAATTTCGCATAATATTGCGTTTTAAGCAATATTTATTGCGTTTTCATGCATTGTGCTTTGTACATAATATCATCGAATTTAGCAATATTTTGAGGTTTTCCATCCTTGTTTTCTTAAAGATTTAAACCAAATATCAACGATTTAGGCAATATTTTGCCATTTGTCCGCGTTTTCAAGCTTTTTCGGTTTATTGCCATTAATTCAATAAATTTACGATATATATGATGCAAACACGTAATTAATTGCAAATTAAAATTAAATACTTGATTTTAAATCAACTATTTGTATCTCGTTAAAATAGTGAGTAAGATATTGATTAGGGGAGATTTTCTGTTTTTATTGCATATTTCGAAGTTTCAGCCGGAGTAAAGCAGTTTTATGAGTACCTCTTCTTACGATGATATAAACAGAAATTCAGGAACACTTTAGGTAATTCTATAGAAAACACATTGGTTTTTATCATTTGAATTGGAAACAACGTTTTCATATGCCTTTTTATTGATCAAAATAATACGCAACCTGGCTCTATGATTCTATGTAAAAGTCCCCGAATATGGTATTATAGTGATTTTTTTCACGTTTTTCATGTTGAGTGATATCAAGTTAAAATGTTTGAATTTACTCATTTTTTGATACTGCTTCATGTTGTCCAAATATATGTGATTTGGCCTACAAATCTCAGAATTTCACATAAAATGGCGTTTTTAAGCAAGTTTTCTTGCATTGTGCTTTGTACTTAAAATCATCGAATTTAGCAATATTTTGGGGTTTTTCATCCATGTTTCCTGTATGAGATTTAGACCAAATATCAACGATTTATGCAATATTTTGCCGTTTTTCCACGTTTTCCAGCCTTTTCGGTTTATAGCCATTAATTCATGATATTTACGACAAATATGATGCACACACGTAATGAATTGCAAATTACCCTTAAATACATGATTCTCAATCAACTATTTGTACCTTGACTATTTCTTGAGCTTCTACATCACTCTCTTAAGCCTCTACATCATTCTCTTGAGCCCATGCATCATTCTCTTGAGCCTCTGCATCACTCTCTTAAGCCTCTTCATCTCTCTCTTCAGCCTCTGCATCACTCTCTTGATCCTCTGCATCACTCTCTTGAGCCTCTGCATCATTCTCTTGAGCCTCTGCATCCCTCTCTTGAGCCTCTACATCATTCTCTTGAGCCACTGCATCCCTCTCTTGAGCCTTTGCATCACTCTCTTAAGCGTCTGCATCCCTCTCTTGAGCCTTTGCATCGTTCTCAAGTGTCAATTATGTGTTTGCAACATTTTTATTGTTTATATAATGAATTAATAACAATAAACTGAAAATTCTCAAAAACGTGGAAAAACGGGAAAATGCTGCCAAATTCGATGATATTTTGTTTAAATCACATAAAGGAAAAGGGCATGATAAACGTCAAAATATTCCTAAATTTGACGATTTTTCGTACGAAACAAAATGCAAGAAAACTTGCTTAAAATGCAATATTATGCGAAATTCTGAGATTTGAAGGCCAAATCACATATCGTGATACTACATGAAATAGTATCGAAATATTAGTAAAAATGAACATATTTACGTAATATCAAACTACATGAAAAACGTGAAAAAAGTCACTATTTAACCATATTTGAGGATTTTAACTTCATATCATAGAGCGAGTTTTTTCGTTTTAGATCCAAGAAAAGACATATGACAATGTTGTTTCCAATACAAATGATAAAAATCAATGTGTTTTCATTAGAATTAACAAAAAATGTTCCTGATTTTCCGTTTATATTACCGATGGAAGACGTACACGAAAACCGCTCTATTCCGGCTGAAACGTTGATATATGCAATAAAAACAGAACTTCTTCCCTTCTCAATATCTTACTCATTATTTTAACGAGAAACAACTAGTTGATTCAAATTGAAGTATTTAAGGTTATTATCTAATCAATTATGTGTTTGCATCATTTTTATCGTATATATAATGAATTAATACCAATAAACTGAAAATTCACAAAAACGTGGATAAACGGCAAAATTTTGCCTAATTCGATGATATTTTGTTTAAATCACAAAGGAAAAAGGGATGATAAACGTCAAAATATTGCTAAATTCGATGATTTTTCGTACGAAACAAAATACAAGAAAACTTGCTTAAAATGCAATATAATGCAAAATTCTGAGATTTGAAGGCCAAATCACGTATCGTGATACTACATGAAATAGTATCGAAATATTGGTAAAAATGAATATATTTATGTAATATCAAGCTACAGGAAAAACGTGAAAAAAGTCACTATTTAACCATATTTGAGGATTTTAACTTCAAATCATAGGGCGAGGTTTCGTATTATTTAGATCCAAGAAAAGACATTTGGCAATGTTGTTTCCAATACAAACGATAAAAATCAATGTGTTTTCAATAGAATTAACTAAAATGTTCCTGATTTTCAGTTTATATTACCGGTGGAAGATGTACACGAACACATCTCTATTCCAGCTGAAACGTCGATATATGCAATAAAAAAAGAACTTCTCCTCTTTTCAATATCTTACTCAGTATTTTAACGAGAAACAAATTGTTGATTGAAAATGAAGTATTTAAGGTTATTATCTAATCAATTATGTGTTTGCATCATTTTTATCGTATATATAATGAATAAATACCCATAAACTGAAAATTCACTAAAACGTGGAAATACGGCAAAATTTTGCCTAATTCCATAATATTTTGTTTAAATCACATAAAGGAAATGGGGATGATAAACGTCAAAATATTCCTAAATTTGATGATTTTTCGTACGAAACAAAATGCAAGAAAACTTGCTTAAAATGCAATATTATGCGAAATTCTGAGATTTGAAGGCCAAATCACATATCGTGATACTACATGAAATAGTATCGAAATATTGGTAAAAATTAATATATTTACGTAATATCAAACTACATGAAAAACGTGAAAAAAGTCACTATTTAACCATATTTGAGTATTTTAACTTCATATCATAGAGCGAGGTTTAGTATTATTTAGATCCAAGAAAAGACATATGACAATGTTGTTTCCAATACAAAAGAAAAAAATCAATGTGTTTTCATTAGAACTAACTAAAACGTTCTTGATTTTCCGTTTATATTACCGATGGAAGAAGTACACGAAAACCGCTCTATTCCGTCTGAAACGTTGATATATGCAATAAAAACAGAACTTCTTCCCTTCTCAATATCTTACTCAGTATTTTAACGAGAAACAAATAGTTGTTTCAAAATGAAGTATTTAAGGTTATTATCTAATCAATTATGTGTTTGCATCATTTTTATCGTATATATAATGAATTAATACCAATAAACTGAAAATTCACAAAAACGTGGATAAACGGAAATATTTTGCCTAATTCGATGATATTTTGTTTAAATCATAAAGGGAAAAGGGATGATAAACGTCAAAATATTGCTAAATTCGACGTTTTTTCGTACGAAACAAAATGCAAGAAAACTTGCTTAAAATGCAATATTATGCGAAATTCTGAGATTTGAAGGCCAAATCACATATCGTGATACTACATGAAATAGTATCGAAATAACGGCAAAAATTCAAAATTTAATTCTAAAGAAAACACATTGATTTTTATCATTTGAATTTGAAACAACGTTTTCATATGCCTTTTTAATGATCAAAATAATACGCAACCTCGCTCTATGATTTGATGTAAAAATCGTCAAATTTGGTATTTTTAGTGACTTTTTCACGTTTTTCATGTAGAGTAATTTTAGGTAAATATGTTCGATTTTACTAATATTTTGATACTACTTCATGTTGTCTCGCAAAAGGTAATTTAGCCTACAAATCTCAGAATTTCGCATAATATTGCGTTTTAAGCAATATTTATTGCGTTTTCATGCATTGTGCTTTGTACATAATATCATCGAATTTAGCAATATTTTGAGGTTTTTCATCCTTGTTTTCTTAAAGATTTAAGCCAAATATCAACGATTTAGGCAATATTTTGCCATTTGTCCGCGTTTTCAAGCTTTTTCGGTTTATTGCCATTAATTCAATAAATTTACGATAAATATGATGCAAACACGTAATTAATTGCAAATTAAAATTAAATACTTGATTTTAAATCAACTATTTGTATCTCGTTAAAATAGTGAGTAAGATATTGATTAGGGGAGATTTTCTGTTTTTATTGCATATTTCGAAGTTTCAGCCGGAGTAAAGCAGTTTTATGAGTACCTCTTCTTACGATGATATAAACAGAAATTCAGGAACACTTTAGGTAATTCTATAGAAAACACATTGGTTTTTATCATTTGAATTGGAAACAACGTTTTCATATGCCTTTTTATTGATCAAAATAATACGCAACCTGGCTCTATGATTCTATGTAAAAGTCCCCGAATATGGTATTATAGTGACTTTTTTCACGTTTTTCATGTTGAGTGATATCAAGTTAAAATGTTTGAATTTACTCATTTTTTGATACTGCTTCATGTTGTCCAAATATATGTGATTTGGCCTACAAATCTCAGAATTTCACATAAAATGGCGTTTTTAAGCAAGTTTTCTTGCATTGTGCTTTGTACTTAAAATCATCGAATTTAGCAATATTTTGGGGTTTTTCATCCATGTTTCCTGTATGAGATTTAGACCAAATATCAACGATTTATGCAATATTTTGCCGTTTTTCCACGTTTTCCAGCCTTTTCGGTTTATAGCCATTAATTCATGATATTTACGACAAATATGATGCACACACGTAATGAATTGCAAATTACCCTTAAATACATGATTCTCAATCAACTATTTGTACCTTGACTATTTCTTGAGCTTCTACATCACTCTCTTAAGCCTCTACATCATTCTCTTGAGCCCATGCATCATTCTCTTGAGCCTCTGCATCACTCTCTTAAGCCTCTTCATCTCTCTCTTCAGCCTCTGCATCACTCTCTTGATCCTCTGCATCACTCTCTTGAGCCTCTGCATCATTCTCTTGAGCCTCTGCATCCCTCTCTTGAGCCTCTACATCATTCTCTTGAGCCACTGCATCCCTCTCTTGAGCCTTTGCATCACTCTCTTAAGCGTCTGCATCCCTCTCTTGAGCCTTTGCATCGTTCTCAAGTGTCAATTATGTGTTTGCAACATTTTTATTGTTTATATAATGAATTAATAACAATAAACTGAAAATTCTCAAAAACGTGGAAAAACGGGAAAATGCTGCCAAATTCGATGATATTTTGTTTAAATCACATAAAGGAAAAGGGCATGATAAACGTCAAAATATTCCTAAATTTGACGATTTTTCGTACGAAACAAAATGCAAGAAAACTTGCTTAAAATGCAATATTATGCGAAATTCTGAGATTTGAAGGCCAAATCACATATCGTGATACTACATGAAATAGTATCGAAATATTAGTAAAAATGAATATATTTACGTAATATCAAACTTCATGATTAACGTGAAAAAGTCACTTTTTTACCATATTTGAGGATTTTAACTTCATATCATAGAGCGAGTTTTTTCGTTTTAGATCCAAGAAAAGACATATGACAATGTTGTTTCCAATACAAATGATAAAAATCAATGTGTTTTCATTAGAATTAACAAAAAATGTTCCTGATTTTCCGTTTATATTACCGATGGAACATGTACACGAAAACCGCTCTATTCCGGCTGAAACGTTGATATATGCAATAAAAACAGAACTTCTTCCCTTCTCAATATCTTACTCATTATTTTAACGAGAAACAACTAGTTGATTCAAATTGAAGTATTTAAGGTTATTATCTAATCAATTATGTGTTTGCATCATTTTTATCGTATATATAATGAATTAATACCAATAAACTGAAAATTCACAAAAACGTGGATAAACGGCAAAATTTTGCCTAATTCGATGATATTTTGTTTAAATCACAAAGGAAAAAGGGATGATAAACGTCAAAATATTTCTAAATTCGATGATTTTTCGTACGAAACAAAATGCAAGAAAACTTGCTTAAAATGCAATATTATGCAAAATTCTGAGATTTGAAGGCCAAATCACATATCGTGATACTACATGAAATAGTATCGAAACATTGGTAAAAATGAATATATTTACGTAATATCAAACTTCATGATTAACGTGAAAAAGTCACTTTTTTACCATATTTGAGGATTTTAACTTCAAATCATAGAGCGAGGTTTCGTATTATTTATATTCAAGAAAAGACATATGACAATGCTGTTTCCAATACAAATGATAAAAAACAATGTGTTTTCCTTAGAATTAACTAAAATGTTCTTGATTTTCCGTTTATATTACCGATGGAAGATGTACACGTAAAACCGCTCTAATCCGGCTGAAACGTCGATATATGCAATAAAAACTGAACTTCTCCCCTTTTCAATATCTTACTCAGTTTTTTAACGAGAAAGAAATAGATGATTGAAAATGAAGTATTTAAGGTTATTATCTAATCAATTATGTGTTTGCATCATTTTTATCGTATATATAATGAATTAATACCCATAGACTGAAAATTCACAAAAACGTGGAAAAACGGCAAAATATTGCCTAATTCGATGATATTTTGTTTAAATCACATAAAGGAAAAAGAGATGATAAACGTCAAAATATTCCTGAATTTGATGATTTTTCGTACGAAACAAAATGCAAGAAAACTTGCTTAAAATGCAATATAATGCAAAATTCTGAGATTTGAAGGCCAAATCACATATCGTGATGCTACATGAAATAGTATCGAAATATTGGTAAAAATGAATATATTTACGTAATATCAAGTGAGTTTGGTTCCAAAATATGGCTCAAAAGTCGAATTTGGGATGTTTGAGATATTTTCAAAACTGCAGGGTGAATTAGGGCAAACTGTGTCCCATTGCTGCTCTCAGTAATTGGCATATTTTCGGTATAAAATTCGTAATTTCAAACAGCGAAAACGTGCCGAGAGCCAGAATTTGGCTCCAAAATATGGCTCAAGCCTCGAATTTGGGACGTTTGGGGTATTTTGAAAACTGAAGAGAGACCTCGGGCAAAATGTGATCCATCGCTGCTTTCAGTAACTGGCATATTTTCGGTATAAAAAGTCTTAATTTCATACTGCGAATACATGCAGAGAGCCAGAAATTGGCTCCAAAATATTCCTCAAGGGTCGTATTTGGGATGTTTGGGATATTTCGAAAACTGCAGAGGGGTTTGTACAAAATGTGACCCATCGCCGTTTTCAGTAATTTGTATATTTTCGGTATAAAAAGTCGTAATTTCAAACTGCGAATAAATGCAGAGAGCCAGAATTTGGCTCCAAAATATGGTTCAAGGGTCGAATTTGGGATGTTTGGGATATTTTGAAAACTGGAGAGAGGGTTTGGGCAAAATGTGATCCATCGCCGCTCTCAGTAATTGGCATTTTTTCTGTATAAAAAGTCGTAATATCAAACTGCGAATACGTGCAGAGAGCCAGGATTTGGCTCCAAAATATGGTTCAAACGTCGAATTTGGGATGTTTGTGATATTTTTAAAACTGCAGGGAGGGTTTGGGCAAAATGTGACCCATCGCTGATCCAAGGAATTGGCATATACTCGGTATAAAAAGTCGTAATTTCAAACTGCGAATTCGTGCAAAGAGCCAGAATTTGGCTACAAAATATGGTTCAAGCGTCGAATTTGGGATGTTTGTAATATTTTTAAAACTGCAGGGAGGGTTTGGGCAAAATGTGACCCATCGCTGATCCCAGGAATTGGCATATATTCGGAATAAAAAGTCGTAATTTCAAACTGCGAATACGTGCAGAGAGCCAGAGTTTGGTTCAAAAATATGGCTCAAGATTCGAATTTGGGATGTTTGAGATATTTTCAAAACTGCAGGGTGAATTTTGGCAAACTGTGACCCATCGCCGCTCTCAGTAATTGGCATATTTTCGGAACAAAATTCTTAATTTCAAACTGCGAAAACGTGCTGAGAGCCAGAATTTGGCTCCAAAATATGGCTCAAGCGTCAAATTTGGGACGTTTGGGATATTTTGAAAACTGCAGAGAGGGCTCGGGCAAAATGTCATCCATCGCCGCTTTCAGTAACTGGCATATTTTCGGTATAAAAAGTCGTAATTTCATACTGCGAATACGTGCAGAGAGACAGAAATTGGCTCCAAAATATTCCTCAAGGGACGTATTTGGGATGTTTGGGATATTTCGAAAACTGCAGAGGGGTTTGGACAAAATGTGACTCATTGACGCTTTCAGTAATTGATATATTTTCGGTATAAAAAGTCGTAATTTCAAACTGTGAATAAGTGAAGAGAGCCAGAATTTGGTTCCAAAATAAGGTTCAAGCGCCGAATTTGGGATGTTTGTGATATTTTTAAAACTGCAGATAGGGTTTGGGCAAAATGTGACCCATCGCTCATCCCAGTAATTGGCATATATTCGGTATAAAAAGTCGTAATTTCAAACTGTGAATACTTGCAGAGAGCCAGAATTTGGCTCCAAAATATTGCTTTATAGTCGAATTTGGGATGTTTGGGATATTTTGAAAACTGCAGGGAGGGTTTGGGCAAAATGTGACTCATCGGCGCGTTCAGTAATTGGCATATTTTCGATATAAAAAGTCGTAATTTCAAACTGCGAATACGTGCAGAGAGCCAGAATTTGGCGCCAAAATATGGCTCCATATTTAGGAGCCATATTTTCCAAACGTATTCGCAGTTTGAAATTACGACTTTTTATACCGAATATATGCCAATTACTGGGATCAGCAATGTGTCACATTTTGCCCAAACCCTCCCTCCAGTTTTAAAAATATCACAAACATCCCAAATTCGACTCTTGAACCATATTGTCGTAAGTCGTAATTTCAAACTGCGAATACATGCAGAGAGCCAGAATATGGCTCCAAAATATTGCTCAATAGTCGAATTTGGGATGTTTGGGATATTTTGAAAACTGCAGGGAGGGTTTGGGCAAAATGTGACTCATCGGCGCGTTCATTAATTGGCATATTTTCGATATAAAAAGTCGTAATTTCAAACTTCGAATACGTGCAGAGAGCCAGAATTTGGCGCCAAAATATGGCTCAAGAGTCGATCTTGGGATGTTTGGGATATTTTCAAAACTGCAGGGTGGGTTTGGGCAAACTGTGACCCATCGCCGCTCTCAGTAATTGGCATATTTTCGGTATAAAATTCGTAACTTCAAACTGCGAATACAAAAACCTTCCTGAAGTTTTCAAAATATCCCAAACATCCCAAATTCGACGCTTGGGCCATATTAAGGAGCCCAATTCTGGCTCTCTGCATGTATTCGCAGTTTGAAATTACGAATTTTATAGCGAAAATATGCCAATTACTGAGAGCAGCGATGGGTCACAGTTTGCCCAAACCCACCCTGCAGTTTTGAAAATATCCCAAACATCCCAAGATCGACTCTTGAGCCATATTTTGGCGCCAAATTCTGGCTCTCTGCACGTATTCGCAGTTTGAAATTACGACTTTTTATATCGAAAATATGCCAAATTAAATGAACAGCGCCGATGAGTCATATTTTGCCCAAACCCTCCCTGCAGTTTTCAAAATATCCCAAACATCCCAAATTCGACTATTGAGCAATATTTGGAGCCAAATTCTGGCTCTCTGCCGTATTCGCAGTTTGAAATTACGACTTTTTATACCGGATATATGCCAATTACTGGGATCAGCGATGGGTCACATTTTGCCCAAAACCCTCCCTGCAGTTTTTAAAATATCACAAACATCCCAAATTCTACCCTTGAACCATATTTTGGAACCAAATTCTGGCTCTCTTCACTTATTCGCAGTTTGAAATTACGAATTTTATACCGAAAATATACCAATTACTGAATGCGTCAATGGGTCACACTTTGTCCAAACCCCTCTGCAGTTTTCGAAATATCCCAAACATCCCAAATACGACCCTTGAGGAATATTTTGGAGCCAATTTCTGGCTCTCTGCACGTATTCGCAGTATGAAATTACGACTTTTTATACCGAAAATATTCCAATTACTGAAAGCGGCGATGGATCACATTTTGCCCGAGCCCTCTCTGCAGTTTTCAAAATATCCAAACGTCCCAAATTCGACGCTTGAGCCATATTTTGGAGCCAAATTCTGGCTCTCGGCACGTTTTCGCAGTTTAAAATTAAGAATTTTATTCCGAAAATATGCCAATTACTGAGAGGCGATGGGTCACAGTCTGCTCAAATTCACCCTACAGTTTTGAAAATATCTCAAACATCCTAAATTCGAATCTTGAGCCATATTTTTGAACCAAACTCTGGCTCTCTGCACGTATTCGCAGTTTGAAATTACGACTTTTTATACCGAATCTATGCCAATTCCTGGGATCAGCGATGGGTCACATTTTGCCCAAACCCTCCCTGCAGTTTTAAAATTATTACAAACATCCCAAATTCGACGATTGAACAATATTTTGTAGCCAAATTCTGGCTCTTTGCACGTATTCGCAGTTTGAAATTACGACTTTTTATACCGAATATATGCCAATTACTGG